>NW_005187693.1:31799-60731 GCF_000239375.1 Pundamilia nyererei | reverse complement strand
ACAGGGACTTCCACAGCCTTTTCAACAGCGCTGCGGGGTGGGGGCGGGCAGTGTTTTGGAAATGACAGTCTTCATTACAAAGCTGTCTTCGTTATGAATTAGCATAGATGTTTTTAACATTTGAAGAACTAGCAAAAAAAACAGAAACTCTTGTAGAGGACATAAAGTCAGAGATAGAAACGACAAGGCTGTGCTTCTAGTACAGGCAGAGCTGCTGCAAAAACCCACAGAGCCCAGCAGCCAGCGCAACAAATTCTGGATCTTTTGCTTTTAGTTAGCATTAGCAGCACATCCTGCATCCAATGTGAAAGGACTTTTATGCTGCGCACATTTATGCTGCGCACTGTGACTCACAGTAACTTTGTGTTAAACTAATCCTAAAGTAATAATGGTATTTCTAACCACTGATATACCACAACTTTATCCTTTCAATAGCTACTGAAAGTTAGGGGACCTAGCTGCTATCGGATATTTATATAGAGACCCTCCAGCTTCAAACTGTATCACCCTTCAAGGACCAGTTCAAAAAAGCGCCCCTCCGACAGCCAAACCCATCTGTTCTCTGATTGGATTGTTACATTTGTGATTGACATGACATTGGTCAATCAGATAAAAGGAAGAAAAATAGTGTCAAAATTCGTACTTGTAACTTGCAGGGGTTTTTTTTTTGGCTAAGTCCACACACAAATCTTTGTTATGCACACACAAATTCTTTTTACATATACGAAACTGATTTACAAGTACAAAATATTTATGACCACATTTTGAGCCCATATCTATAATACATACATTTTAAACTTTATATGGTAAAACCAGCCTTAATAACAATTTTTGGCTTTGATATATTCAGATTAAATACAGCAACCAAAAAGTCCAAACAGCCTCCTCCTGCAGTTCCTTGAGACTGCCTCTAAAAGTGAATCAATCTCCATAGACTCCAGTGTTAAAGTGCTCCACTTTAGAGCATTAAAAAACAAACAAACAAAAAAACAACAACAAAATTTAGCAGTCTGTACCTGTGCTAGTACAACTACATGATCCTTGATGACAAAACAAAATGATGGTTGTACAGTAGCCACCTAATGCTACGTAAGCATTAGCGTTTAAAATTACATTTAATCAGTGAACAGTCTGGAGTGTTCTCTCCTCCAGAAGGAGTACGGCTCAGACTAACTTGCATTCTTTTTAAATTGCCAGCAGGGGGCGGTGCCTCTAGTTGCGACTTCAGGTTTACTTGCACATGCACAAAACTAGTGTGTGTGCTGCATGTAAGGATGTACTGTGTGAGTCTTTATTCAGTCCAAGTGACATCATTGAGAAGCAATATAGATTAAAACATGCTTTTATACCACTGTTAACAACTGCAACAGCATCAATAATTACAATAATAGCACTACTACCACCATTATTAACTTTCACCACTAATACCACCACTACACTTTATTTTTTATTCATACCCCCACCACTACTATTTATACCACTATCACCATGACTACCTGCTACTACTGATACCACAACCACTACTACTGCTACTCCTACTGCCAACAACCACCCTTCTCCCCCATCACCATTACGAATAACCAAACCACTACCACCAACACCAAACATTATTATTATTATTATTATTGATCATAATGTTACAAAGAAGAAAATTATAATAAAGGCAAACCAATAAACAGAATAGCCCTATCTGCTCCCTTCTTCTATCAAATGCATCACTTTCTCCACGAGCTTCTCTATAAACACTTTCCTGATGATTTTATGGGCTTGATTGCTTCTTTCAGGTCATCTTGAATAAAACATGGAGGTAACTTTGCAATTTACAGTCATTATTAGAGTCAGAAAGGAGGATTATCCAGGGCTGAGGACCTGTCAGTCACTAGTTGTTAGCCGATAAGTGCCATTAGTTTCCTCACTCATCATGTACGGTTTTACAAAAGGACCTTACAGAAGGGCGAACTGTGACGTCACGTCCTACGTCTATGATCAAAAACCAATGAAACAAGTCAAACCACCATTGCAGCACAAGTTGCTTCTCTGAGACACATAAGTCAGATATAATAAACCTCAGAAAAATCACAAATTAAAACACATGGAAGAATCTTAACAGCAAACAGAGTGTTAGAAGCATTAAAGTCTTATTCTGAGGTACAATCAGCAGATCTGTTCCATGCTTTTTAAATCAGATTTTACCAGTGATGCTATTTCTGACTTTTTTCTTTTACATTTTGGTAACCACAGAGATTGAAATGAATAAATTCAAATAACACTTCAAATATAACTTCCCAGGTAAGCGCCTGGAGATTATGGCCACCGTGTGGAGAGACTTCTCCGGTGTCCATTAAGCTCCGACTACGTCTGGAGTGGCCATCCTTGCCTTTTGTTGCCAGCACAGTTATCGTCTCGTTCCCCTCGATCAGCTTCAGTCTTAATTGACGTTGAAGGGGCTTAATCACATCTTAAACGTTGCTCCCCAAACAAGGAGCAGAGAACACACACACACAAAAAAAATTACAGATGCTGCCACATGTGCAGAAACCCAACATGTTTTATGCAGGCCGACTTCTGCTGACCTGATGTGCCAAATTGTTTGTTACTTGGAGCCATCTGGGAAGTGCTCCATGGAAGCTGGCGCATATGAGATACTTTGTAGGTCATTAAATGAACCTCTGTGTACTGAGGACTGAACTGAACCAATCAGATGAATGAACAACACTTTGATGAGAGCAACAACAAGGAAAAGCTAGCTAAAAAAGAAGAAAACAAACCAAAAGAAAATCACAGCACAGTTGTTATGATGATGGGAGCTATCCAGAAAAGCCACAATCAGGCTGTAAATGTGGTTTTAAATGCTATAACGTTACAATCGGAGTCTATGGGGATTGACTAATTGTTTTGGAAGCAGGCTCAAGTGGCCACTAGAGGAAGTGCAGGTTTGGGGTTTTTTTGCTTCATTTTTTATTAATGAGGAAATAAAGTGAATGTATTCTTCAACAACCTCCTTCAACATTGATTATCAAAGCTGCCTGCTGGATAACTTTTCAGTTTGCAGTCAGTTGTATTGAACTTGACACTCGTTCCTCACTACATTTTCTAAATCCAACATCCCAGAGCTCTGTTATTGTTTTTTTTCTCTTTTTTTTAGATATTTTTAAAAAGCTGGTTTCTGGTATCTGTTTGGGAAAATCTGTGTATTCAATTTCTGGGCTGAGCTTCTTTGGGTGTAAAACAGAAACTTCCTTCCTTAACGGCTTGTTTCGGTTTAAATCATCACAGACCTCGTGGTTTACACGTGCCACATATCAGAAATTGTGGGTATTTAAGCTGCCAGATGCAGTCAGAGATGAGAGGGGAAGGCATAAAAGCCAAATAAAAGTAGATGAAGCTTCTTTGTTCTTGGTTTTAAAAGAAAAAATAAGGATTTTACATTGAGTTGGGAGACTTCTGCTAAAAGTGATGAATATGACTTGTTTGTCCTCTGCTAGTGCCTTCTGTTTCAGTCAGATGCGAGGATGAAGCGGGAGGGCCGGGGTTAGGAAGGATGCAGTGTGTGAAACGGCTGGACGAGGGCCAGTATTTTTTTTTTCCTGTTCACAGCTGACCGGGGCTCATTGTGTTCTCCCACAGCTTTTTATGAGATTGGTGAAATCAGCCCTGGCTTCTTGTTTCCCTGTAAATTCTTTCATTAGCAATCCAGGCTCCTGTGTTGGCTTGCAGAGTGGCTCCTGTTTATTTTAATTAGAAGCAAGGAAAGTCTGCTCTCCCTCGAAACTGACAACAGCACAGTTTTCAAGCACAAAAACATCAAGAAATTATGAGAACTGAGCATTCCGATATCTTTGCGTGGCACCTTTTGTTTTCCTGGAAAGTTGAATTTTAAATTAAATGAGCAAATCCTCTGAAAGGGGTCCATTTTTGGAAGCTTTTATTTTGAAATTGACTGTCCAGCAAGTAATCAATTAAAAAAATTAGCTTCCAGCACTAGTTAAAGTTAGAGTTGGATGTCTCGAGACCGGTCTTGGTCTTGGCAGACTTTGGTCTTGGTCTTGTCTTAGTCTCGGATCCCTCAATCTTGTCTTGTCTTGGTGTCTCGGTCTTGCTTTCTCAGATCAACATAGTGGTCGGGAGATTTGGAATCAACAGTATCCATGACACACAACGTAACGTTCGATAATGTGTCATGCGCAAAAGCATCAGCTCTAAGAGCCGTGCTTAGAGACTGCTTTGTAGTGAATCAGAAGAGTCGACTCCCATTGAGCGAGAGCCGGCTCCTCACTTGATTTCCTTTCGCTGCTCAGCTCTCACACAGTGGCTCAGCTATGCTCCAATCCCTCCATATTGTGGCCAATCACATGCGAGGATATAGGATAATATCATTGTGTAAAAAACAGAGAGGGTGAAAGACGCAACAGTCAAGTAGAGTGTGCGTCTGTCCTCTCAGTAAGTGAGTGAGACAGCAGACAGCGGTGAGGAGGGCTGTGCGAGTGCATCACAAAAACACATAAATATGCCTGACACCTGTAAACGAAGCAGCAAAAAAAGTCTTTAAACTGCAGGTTTAAAGACTTTTTTGTCTCGGTCTCGACTTTGTCTTGACTCGGTCGGTCTTGGTTTCGTCTTGGTCTCGATACCCTCTGGTCTTGGTATTGTCTTAGTCTTGGTTTAGGTGGTCTTGACTACAAGTCTAGTTAAAGTACCAATAAAGTGACTAGTTGACTACATTTACTCCCCATAACCTTTACATAGGTCTTAATTTCTCATTTGTATCCTAACATATGTACGTGTGCATTCATATTGTGAGTATTTATATAGATGTACATAATCTACATACTGTAAATACCATATACTCCATTTCTGTACCAGTATGTTTTCTCCACTATGGCAATAAGACAAATTTGACAATGAACATAATTCGGATTTTGATCCACTGTTTATCAGGAAGACTGTAAACACTTCCCACAATTTAAGTGATTTTGTCCAAGTTGGAATGACAGGATAAGCTTTTCCAAATAATTTCCTGCCACTGATTTAAACTGACAGCTAAAGTGGAGAGCAGGGGCAGAGCTGCAGTTGGGAAGCTTGCAACTTCATTAAAAGTACTCTGGTTCCACAGACCTGACACCCCGTTGATCTGAAGCTTTCCCTCCAAAAACTAAAAGTCAGGGAGTGTAAAGTCCACATGTGATCAGAATATTGCAGCAGTGCTGTGATGTATCACCAAACCACCAACTCACAAGGGTTTCAATTACACAATTAAGCCCTGAAGAGCAAAACTGAAACGTCTGTCTCCGTCTCACACACACCATATGGTGCCCTCTTCCCTCCGTCCCCAGCCTGACTGGTCACTCCTTTTAATTACCTTCACACTGAGGGTAGTTAATGAGAAGCCAATTAAAAAGACCGACTTAAAAAGGAGAGAGCAGCAGCTCAAAGTCGCCCAAGTTATCCATTAAAATAAATGTCAAAAACAACAACAAAAAACTTCACTGCACTTGTGCCTGAAAAGGCTCCAGCTGCGGGCAGAAACCGCTTGACCTCATTTTAAAAGTGTTAAGCAAACACCGGAGAAGAGAGAAGGAAACTTTCCGCAGGATTTAGCGCACACTGACGGCTGCGGTCACAGCGCAAAACAGCGCAACGGAGTAGATGATGGACCCACCTGTGAGGAAAAGCCGCCGTCCCGTGCAGGCTGGAGAGCAAAAAGCAGACTTAAATGAAAGTGGGAGAGAAAAGTAGACTTAAAGAGCCGAGTCCGTACAGTCCGTAGCGCTGGGAATAAAAGCCGGTTGGTACCGATTTCAGAGAGAAGCTGAGAGCTGCTCAGGTCCGCTGATACTCGCACAGAGACGTCGGAGGGTTTGTCCGCTCCTCAGCGAGCGCGCTGCTGAATAAAAAGCATTTTGTGCTTCTCTTCTCACCGACCAGCCCCGGTGTGTGTGTGTGTGTGTGTGTGTGATATCTGCAAACCACGGACTGGATTCATACTGGGTCCGGATCATGGAGCCGCTGAAGAGGCTTTAAATCTCAGTATAACCACGGGTCACATCACAGGGGCCATATGTTAGTTACACACTGACCGAGATTATTAGCTACTTTATACAGGAATATTACTATTTCTTTATTTATTATGTCAACATATAAGTATTTCTTCCTTTAATATTTTTATAAACATATATTTATGATATATGTAATTTCTTTTATAGTATTTTAAAAATTATTATTAAAATCTGAGGCCCTGTTAATGTTCCTGTAATTCTTCCAATATCTATAACAGTTTAAATCTAAATATTCTGAGATGATGTTAATTTCATGCAAACTACAGTGCACAGATTAATGGTTTTTCTGCATATGTGTCTCACTGAGATATGTTTCTGATCACCAGAGTAAACATAAAACACGGTTTTAAAACTTGTGAAAAAGTAATTGCCCCGCTGAGTCCCATTAGATCTGGCATAAAACTAACATAAATAAAAACAGACTTTAAAAAAATCGTACAACCTTATTTTATAATACAAAACACAATTTTAAAAGATGTCCCCCTCTCTCTGTACCGTCCTTCACTACCTCCACGGATCTTCTCTATGGTCTTCTTCTTGCTTCGACACCCTTTCTGCAGTATATCCACCATCCCTAATCTGCGGATGTCCAAACCACCTCAGCCTCGCCTCTCTAACTTTGTCTTCAACTGAGACAAACTACTCGTTTCCTGTCCATTCTGGTTGCTCCCAATTAAAATCTGAGCATCCTCAGCTTGTCTTTTTGTCAGAGCCAAACCACATGTATCGCTCCAGGTCTCACTGCCATCTTATGAACCTTTCCTTTCACTCTTGTTGTCACAAATCACCTCTGACACTTGCCTCCTGTCATTATTAGGATCCCGGTCCGGCTGAGTCAGGCCTCCAGAGTTTGGGAGCTGCTGCTGTGCTGGGCAGATGTTGCTCATTCTGAAGCAAACACCATCAAGAATCAAATGGATCATTTCAGGGCCCTCTGTCTTTGTCTGTGTCACTCAGCCACAATCAGAGAGGGAGAGAGGGGTTGGTGGTCTGTGGATGATTTGCATAACTCCATGTTCTCACTGGAGATGTCTTCATGTCATTGATGATTGGGTAGCTGCAGGTTGGAGCGGCAGAAACACTTGAGTTTGAGAGTTTGAGGCTCATAAATGGGGTTTTATGTAAGAGCTTTTAAAGTGGAAGGACATGTGTGAGAGTCCCAGTATGAGCCCACTGAAACCAGTCATAAAAATCATGGCATTTGTTGTTTTATTGCCCTCTTATACTTGAGGGGCTGAAATTTTGATATATCAAGTTATCTTTGGTTTACTACTTTTTAAATATTTAACAGTTCTTCCAGCTTCTATCTTCATCAATTCCAATTAGAAATCAATCAAATTCATGCATCCTTTACACCCAGACCACCCTGCTGAACATCAGGCATCAGCACTGACTGATTGATTCAAAAGTTTGTCTCCAAGCGGAGTTTGAATTTAACACCAAAAATCTGGTTTTCTTCTTCTCCGAACTACTTCAGCTTCCCTTATTCACAGAGGGACAAACAAAGGCTGTTTTGGGAAAAGAAAAGCCTCTCTCCCTCCTCCAACGTCAGCTAAAAAGAAAAGAGAAAGCCGGGCCTGTCACCACAACAGTCTGCTGGGAGGGAGGACGTCATTACACGCCAACAACGCGCGACGACGGCGGCGGTCAAGTGCCACGCGCTCGGCCTCTCTTCCGTTAAGCAGATAAAAGGTGGCATCTGTCTTTATTGTGCGAGTAAATCCCCTCCGCCATTGACCGCAGACACTTCACATGTTGATGAGGAGGAGGACGTATAGATAGGAGGCCCCCGTCCGCTTTGTTCACCTCCCTCTTTGGGGAGACGTTATGCAAATCCAACAAACCGTTTGTGATTTCCATCTTAGCTGACAAATAATTGAGGTGCTTTGGTTAGATGGGGTTATTTTTCTACTCCAGGGTTTTTGGATCTTACCTAAAAGCTGATAAAAACTTTTTTCTCATCAGGAAGAAACTGGAATGTTTTGGAGACCTTCCAAAGGTCAACAAGGCTCTGTAGAACTTATGCAAATATTTAATGCAACTGACGAGCCTCTTACTCAACAAGTGAAAGAAAGAAACAAAGGAGGAAGAGGAAGGCTGAGCCTTTGTCTTATCATAACTAATCAGCAGTCAGGGGTGAAATGATACTCTATTCAAAGCACTGAGGAGGGGCCCGCCTGCTGATTTGCATGAAATTCGTTGGGAGAGTTTTAAAGGTGTGTTCACTGCAGGCCATAACAGGAAGCAATCCCATAAATCAATCACCAAGGTTTACTCAGCATTACACAGTGTACACAGAGGGAATAAAAACACTTTTTGAGGTTTAATAGAAACTCAGATTGAGCGTAACTAAATGCAAAAACCTGAGTCCACTTATTCCACTTCCATGTTGGAAAAAAATACATCTGCATGGGTCTGGAGGAAGACGAGTTTCATCCAAGAGCAAATTACAGATGAATCCTGGAAATAAAGCCTCTGTTTTTGCCATAATGCAGAGGATACGTTTTCCTTCACAGATGCACGTTGCATCACATGGATACGGGATTTTAAAATGACGGGGAATCTCCATCATTTAGTGCCAAGGCGGTTTAGATTCCATTCTGCATGTGGGCAAAAGTTACGTAACGTTTCCTGTTCAGTGACTCTGGCCTGCTTGCTTCCATAAAACTCTTCGATACTGATATTTAATGTCTCCTGGTTTGACCACTTACATTGGAGGAAGAAGGTTCATCGGCCCAATTAACTGTGTCGCCATACTGTGACTTGGACTTTGTTCCCAGCTGGGGTCTTTCTGTATTGAGTTCAGATGTTCTACTCCCACAGTCCAAAGGCATGCATGTTAGGTGGGTGTGGGTGTGTTGTCAGATGCATAAGCCAAACTCCGCACCAGGAACTTGGTTGATGATTAAGAGACTAAAGGGTTAGGTTAGGGTGGGTGTGGCTCAGGAGGTCGAACAAGTCATCTATTAATTGGATGGTTGGTGGTTTGATCCCTTGCTGCTTGCCAAAGTATCCTTGGGAAAGATACTGAACGCTGAGTTGCTCTCTGATGTGTTCATCAGAGTATGAATATTAGATAGAGGCACACAGACAAGGGAAAAAGTGCTTGAATGAATAGGTGAGTTTTTCCTGGGAATGCATGCCATGCTGCCATGAGTTTTTTAGACAGCAGACGGAGTGTTTAGTTATCAGCCAATACTGGCAGTGCACCAACACACATATCTGCTAATTAGTGCAAAGCAACATACTAAAAAAAATTCATATTTTACTCACCACTCAGATAATCTATTAAAATGCTCCATCAGGCCATCACGTGGCCACTAGAGAAACTGCAGTTTTTGGCAGCTCCAACATGGCTCCATTCACCAAACCCAAAAGCGGCAGGTTAGACGATGTATTCGATATCCCTGTGTTGGTGTTGTTCCTGCATCCTCATCATAATGTCGGTCCATGATCAACATTTCAAATGATCAATTACGTTGCTGTGATGTCATAGCTTTGGAATGTGGATGGAAAACACCCAACATTGTCATGATGATGCAGGGAAGCCAACATGAGGATATCCGATCATGGTGCTTAGACAGTCCCAACTATTTTATCCAGTGACTGGTCACATGTTTTAATGTGAGGAAAGCTCATTTTGTGAAGGGTGGTGACTCTTTGTAAGAACAAGGGCTTTGCTGATCAGCCCCCAAAGAGCCAATCACCAGAGGAAAAATCAAACATATACAACATATGAGAAAAATCCTAAAATCCACCACACTGCACATCCAATGACCTTGAGCACAGTCTGAGTGAAGACCCGGTATGTGCACCAGTTCGATTCAGTTCTAACCAACACTCGTGGAGGGGTAGCTGTTCTTGTGAGTTGTGGACAGAGGGACGAGGAACACTTTAGCATGAGTTTGTTGGTCCTTCGCCTGGATGAACCAAAAATGTTCCAATACAACTGTGGCATTAAACACACGTGACGCCTGTGTCTCCACATTGAACTCCAACTGGACAACTTCACAGATATGTAGAGAAAATATCTGGCTCTCCAATCGTTCTGTTGGAATGTCTTTTGAGGTTTTTAGATGCAAAATTTGCATCTCGGGATAAAATGATCAGCTGTCATGCTCAGGATCCTATATTGTTTAGGATAAGAGGACACTGAGATAGGACATGTAGGTTAACTCTTAAACTCAACTTCCAAAAGCCTCATTTCTTACCTCCCTTCAACACACAATCCAATATTTTTTAAAACCTTTCTTTTCCCATCACCTTGAAACCAGTTGCGGCAGATGGCTGCCCCTCCCTGAACCTGGTAATGCATGACGTTTCCTTTCCACTGTCACTAAGTGCTTGCTCATAGATGGTTACATGATTGTTGGGGGTCCTCTAATATTGCAGGGTCTTTACAATATAAAGCACCATGGGGTGACTGTTGTTGTGATTTGGTGCTATATATGGTAAATGGACTGGTTCTTATATAACGCTTTTCTACTTTACCTGAGTATTATATAACTAATATTTACACATGTTCACACTCCGATGGATGCTTTGGAGAGCAACATGAGGTTAGTATTTGGCATAAAGACAAGAGCAGTCAGGGAACCACCAACCTTTCAATGGCTGCTCTACAGCCACCCCCTAAATAAAATTGAATTGAGTTGAATTGAATTTTGGTACTTTACAAAAGCCTGGCTGTGCAGAATAAATAATAAAACTGAAAACATAAAATCAAGTGTTTGTTCAGAATGAGGACATGGGAAAGTTTGGGTTTCTAATACTCAGATTTAAAAACAACAAAACACTGGAGTCCAGGATGTTCATCACTTTAAAAGGTTTTTGGAGTTTTTCCATTTTTTTTGGCTGCAAACCTCAACAATAAACAAGCAGAAGGTCCAGCTTTCTCCTAAAATAAGAACTCCAGAAGAAGTCCAGGAATTCTAGCGGTGCCACGAATCCTCCCGAGGGCCTCCGAGCTTTTCTAATTTGACTTCGTAGAGCAGAAAAAACACACAAGTCTCTCATGTCCCTCATGTTTACAGCCAGAGCCTGGTATCGCGTAAACCCCTCTCCCCTCTGCCTTTATGAGATAGAATTTCAATCGTCTCTGCTTTTCCGAACTCGTAAACGGTGTAATGAGTTTCATTTGCTTCGGCTACGTGGGGCTCAAACCGCCACGGTGACCGCAGCAGTGTTCATAAAGATCACAGGGAATCCTCTCACACACACTCGGTGCTCACTTCTGCTCAGCACATGCCAGCTCTGCCTGGTGACTCCTACATTTGGTGTGAATTTCCAGGCCATTAATTTAGGGAACATCACTTCTAAAGGAAACTGCCCCGACATTTGTGGTTCCTCTTTCAAACGCTCTCCATTAAAGCCGCTATTAACCAGCCCGCACTGCATAAATCACTGCTTAAAACGGCGCAGCGACACATGACAACAACATGCGCTCCCGGCTTTTATTTCTACAAACGTCTGCGGTGAGCATGGCAAAACACAGGAGAACAGGGGTGGAAAAAACAAAACAAATTTGTTTCAATTCTTGACTTTTCAAAACAGTTATTGCTGATTCTTTAAAAGTAAATGAAGGAACAATTAAAAACACTGCTTTAAATAAGAGCATTAAACACATTATGTTAGAAAGTGGCTAATGAGGGATTTGAAGGCCTATGTGTTGATGTTGCCATTGTTACACTAGTTTGACAAACTTTTTTTAAAAATAAAGCTCCATTTGTGAGGCTTTTTTGGAACTTTCAGTCACATCCTGCAGCAGGAAAACACAACATGCAGTTAACAAGCAAGTCGGTGTGCTGTGAGCAAGTATTTACATGTAAAAATATGATTTCTGTGGTTAAGAACCAGCTTGTCAAATGTAAGTTTAATGAGCTCCAGAATAAACTGGTGAAATTTGCCAACGTTATCCCAGAAGTTACTTCCTGTTTACCTTTGGTTACTCAACACTAGTTTAGCACCCCAGATGAGGATCGTAGGAAGGCTCCATTTAACTGATGTAAATAAACTCACTCTGGTCTAATCTTCCAAGCTTTTCATCAAGCTTGTGCCTCGGTTTCAGTAGGTGGATTTAAGGATTTTGGTCATCGTGTAGTTTGACGTGCAGTGGTTAAACTGTGCAGTATAACTCTGCCACATCACTAATAGCACGTTACACATGGAAACACTCAGGCTTGTATTTTTGGAAGTGTTTTGGCATCCTAAAGAAGTCTATACATTTACTTTGTGAAGTATGTGTGTCTGTTAAAACTATGGCTGATTTAAAGGGAGGAGCAGGTAAGATCATTCATCATGTTTTTTTTTTTGTTTTTGTTTTTTAAATACAGGAACAGTTATTGTGTAACTCTAGGCACAATTATTGTACACGGTGGTTTTCATGTTTGTTTAGCAAAGACCAGCAGAGAAAACAGTTTTGATGAATATTTATGTACTCTTCTAATCATTGCAGAATAAATCTATTGTGACTTTTAAGAGGGTGTGGGAGAGGATAAAAAAAACCTCACCAAGCACAGACTTGTCATCAACAGTCAGCTTGTAATGCATCAGGACACATTTTACACTACAAAAGATATGTGGACTCCTAAACGTCAGCGAGTGGGTTGAGTATTTGGATCACAGTTAGGTGTTAATCTCTGAAGCTTAAAAATGAAGCCAAATCCAAATTCTGCAGTTCCCCTAATGGCCACTAAAGGCTGGCTCCAAAAGGGAGGCAATCTCCACAGATGTCCATACTTTACAGCAGAAATAAATATTAGTCTAGTTCAAGTCTAGTTGTTTTAGGTCTCTTTATTCAATTGCTCTGTGCAGAAACAGTTTTTTTCTTCACTGCAATCTTGGCGTGACCGCAGCAATATGATAGCGACCAAATAAAAGAGGTTTTTGGTACAGCAACCAGCTAGCAACCACTTGCCAACCAGTTGGAGAAAACCAATTTTCCATCATGTCGCAGGAGGAAGCTCTCATATCACTTAATCCAGGTAAGACAGGTAGATGAAGGTATTTCAGGTGTTTTGTTAGTTGGACAAAAGGCACACATTTTAAACACAATTTTGATTTTAAAAGTGTTAAATCAACAGGAGCTTGATTTAGGCTTTTGGGTCCTTTTTTATCAGGTTGCCAACTGGTCTCCGATGATCACAATGATTCCTAGTGGTCATTTCCGCTTCTATTTAGTTCTGTCACTATACAAATACAGACCATTTACCATCTGTCAACTTGTTTCTAACACATTTTTTAAGCGGAGTTATCATGCCACAAAGGGTTGAACTTTTTAGATGTGGCTGCCAGTATGAAACCATTTTCACAAAAGACGCCAATTCTTTAAAATGTTTAATATGAAAAAGACAGCAACAATAAAAACAGTTTAAAACGGGCGATGCTTGAATTAAATGAACATTTGATCAAAAGAAAGACAACAACAAACTTGACCGGAATCTCACTCCAAACCTTTGTTAGTCTGGGATGCATTTCAGTTGGTACCAGCATAACTACAAAGGATCATTCAATACAGTTTCTTCTTCAGTCCTACTGTGGAACTCAGTTTCTGAGTAGACCAAACCAGTTCAGGGTTTGCTGTGTCTATCTAAATTCTCCTTAAGGGTCATGTAATCTTTGTTGTTGCCTGTCCAAAGACTAACCCTTTTTAACTTTCTCTGCATATTTTCCATGTAAAATTCCAAACGCCGTCCAGATGTTTGACTTTGCCCAGGGCTCCAAACAATGTGGCTACAATGTGCAACCGGCTATTTTCCAGCTTTTTTTTCTCTCTCCAGACATCTCAAATACTTTTCAGGCCTCTCGGACCAAGAACGAGGTTTTAACGGTGCTTTTGGGGGAACACGGCCGCTCGTCTGCTTTAACGCTTATCGGTCGTCGAGGGGTAGAAATCGCAGCAGGAGCGGGGTGACCGTGAAACCGTACTCCTGAAAAATCTGCTTTTTCCATTTGGTTTAATACGTCTGACCGATGCACTCCCCCCCTCCTCTGGATACCAGAACGCTCAGCTGTAACCCAGCTTTACATAACCGCACTGAACATACCATAAACTCTCTCATTCACGCAAACACGTGAACCGTTTCCAAAAAAACAAAGAATTAAAAACAGCGAACACTGGCACACCAACCACATCCATCCCTCCCCATCCCCAACCCTTATTAAAACTGTTTTCCCCTGGAAACACTCAGCTAATGTTTTCCAAAACTCCTTCTCTTTCCCCCTCCCTCGTTTGCTCCGTGCCTCGGGGCCGAAGGGGTCCGCTCCATATTGTCTTCATTAAAGTCGCAGAGTGTCGACCTGGTTTGGAAACATGGTGTGTGTTCTCCTGTGTGTGTGTGTGGGGGGGGGGTGGAGGAGGTTGAGGCTCCTGAGTCCTAAACCACATTCTTTAAATTCCCTGTAAGAAGAAAAAAGAAAGAGAGCGAGAGAAAAATGAGACAACTACAAAGAAAAACACAAAAAAAAAAGGGATGGGGGTCAACTTTATCAAATTAAGTAAGGCTAAACACACATATTAGACACCAAAGATGGAGGCAGTCTGGAGGACAGACACACAAGCACACACTCGTGCCAATAAAAATGCTAAATAACATCTGGCTGAGGTAAATCCTGTCACTCCCATGGAAACAAAAGCAAAAAGGGGAATCGATATGGAAGTGACAACGGTAAGCAACACTTGGAGCTCATTTGCATGAGGGCACAGATTGGTTTCACACGCAGACAAAGCAAGTGTTTTGACACAATGGCTGCATTATGAAGTCTAGTCGACGGTTTACTTTGCAAATAGTGCCGCCTTGTTTGTCCTTTGTCATGTTAAACGGCCCGTCGGAGGCAAAACAAACACGCTGCACGCGCACACACACACACACACACGCATACACACACGCATGTACGCATGGATTGCAGATGAGTAATTGCCCTGACGCACTGAGGGAGGATGTCCTGTTTGTTGGCCATTGTGGAGCTGTCACTGTGGGCCTGTCATGTTCTCTCCCTGCAGTGACAACAACAGTTTGGAAAAAATGAGCCGTTTACAACATTTGGCGTGGACTTTTTAAAAAATTTTTTTTGGGGTTTTATTTTTTCACTGGTGGTTTAAATAAACGCTACAATGTCAACAGATTAAAAAGTATCCCGCTTATGAGGCTTTTGGACGTGCTTACACCAACGGAGGCTGCGATGAAAATCAGCCTCCTGATTTACTCCGATGAGGTCACAGATTCGAGAAAGAAAACACAAACACGGGGTCATCTGGCCTAAAAAAACATTCCCAGAGCCACAATGTGGTCATCCAGCAGTTTCTAACATAACCCCACAATAACAGAGCGACTTGGTTACCGTGGCATTGCCAGTGTTTAAGCCTGATGTTTTTATTTCCCCTTTCTCAGCAATAAAAGGGGCCAATTATCCATTTCCTCATTTTGTATATGCTTATATTACATAAAACACATTTAATGACCAGTTGACTAAACATTTAAACACCCATTTTCACCTGTGGGTTCTAAGACGTTGCGACGCCACCCGCCACTTAGTGGGGCTGCGTCCTCTCCGTTTTATTCTTCGCCTCGCTACTTTACGACACGCAGACATGAATGATGGGGGCACAAATCTGTAGACAACGACTGGCCGTGAGAGTAATCCAACCCATCACTACTCAGCCACAGTGATGTGCAACCACATCCTTCACAGGCGTGTGGATGCAAAGGAGGAGGACTGTTGGTGCCAGCGGTGCTGATGCTGGCCAGACTCCACAATGAAAAGCAACACATACTAACGCATACTTAGCACAAAAAGCAAGGAAATTTGCATTTGGTGGATTATATCCTGGTTGTAGCAACCCTTTGTCACTTTAAATGGTACCACATTTGTAAGGAAAATGCATTTATGGGTTGAGCAGCAGAGTTGAGTACGCGCCCCTTTGTGGGATGTGAACCCCAAGCCACCCTCGATGTGTTCATCCGACTGAATGTTACATAGAAGCATGTAAGCTTAGATATGGATTGCTTTTCAGTTAAATTCAAAGACATTCAAAAAGCACGTTGGCCATCAGTCAGCTCACTTTGGTCATTGACGTGTTTTTTTCCTTCGCCCCTTTAATTCCTCTGTGAAAGAAACTGACAAAACCTGCACCCCCGCTAATGAAAAGCGTTATGCTACATTGCTCTGGATAGGGTTGGAACTGTATAATCCGATTAAATAAGAAAGTCTGATCTATTTGCTGGTGTAGAACTGTATTACACTTTAATAATGTGTGAGGTGTTCAGCTGATGCCTGTCCAATCCTGTTAATAACTACTGTGGCTAAATAATTCATTGTTGTGTGTGAACGAGGCTCTGCTTGCTGTGTGTGTGTGTGTGTGTGTGTGTGTGTGTGTGTGTGTGTGTGTGTGTGTGTGTGTGTGTGTCCTGGGGCCACACAGTTTGCATTATGGAGGCTGGACAGCACTAACCTCACTGGAGCAACTTAACCTCCTCCTCTTCCTCCCGTCTCTGCCTTGGCGGCAATGGTATTGATTATTGGCAATCGTGGCGAGACTACAGGGCGGACAGAGCACGGAGCAGATCACACGCACCTAAATCTGATGAAGTCAGCACAGTTGGTCTAATTTTAGGTGTTTGTTGCCCACACACAGGAAAGTGTCTCTGTCGCATGTTTTTATTTTAAGGAACTTTCCCTTTATCTAACTAAAGCCAGGTGGCATTTAAAGGAAATTACAGGTACAAAAGGAGGTGTGGCTACATTTGAGTCATGTTGCTACTATCTCGACTTTAAAAAACAAAAAAAAAGACCCCGATTGAGAAGCTGCTGACTTATTTTATGGGAAATTGTTGCTCACAATGCAGTTTTTTTCCTCTCCTCCTGCTGTGACGAGGGGAAACTCAAAAATCACGATGTGTGCTAAAAACAGGAAAAGTCCATCAAAAAGAGGAACAGCAGGCACAAGTGGACTTTCAACAACAGGACATCTGTGGTTAGAAATATTGATTAGATTCGGACTGTAATTAATGTGCCCTCTTCCTTTATTCTGGCTCCGCTGTTTGGCTGGTTTAGACTTGATAAAAGTGCCTGTCCCTCTTTTCCAGATGTAGATATTTAAATCTGGTAAAGTTACCAGAGTCCACCGTGGGCTCTGATGTTTACTACATATCACAGCGTCCGTGGAAGCATCTATACTGTGCATGTTTGTGTGTATTTTACAGGCGTGTTCGTACAATCTCTCTTTCCCTCAACGCATGCATCTTATTTTGCGTCAACAGAGTGGAGAATTAACGACTGAAGGCGTAATCGTAATCAAAATGCAAAGGTGCTGCAATATTTCCCTGCAGAAGTGTGCAGATAAGGCACTGTTACACGGGGAGGCTGGCAGTTTACACACAAACAAGCACTCTCTGGGGAAATCACACTACTGGCCTTGTAAACCCAGAACCGTGAATGCACAAACAGCCTGACAGCTGCCGCAGCCTTGGACACTCACCTCATAAAAATCACATTTTAATTAATAAAGCCTCCGAGTGCGTGACGGGAGGGAAGCCACAGGAAAAGCTGAGTAACATCTGAATGTTTTCAATTGTTGCTTCTACTGCAGCACATGTACGCACTCAAACGGACTGGGTTGCAAAGACGGTAAGAAACGCTGACATCTCACATTTTTAGTTTTTGCAAGTTTTCATTAAGTGGCATGGAGATACTTTACTTTCATGACTGTCTGGGTCTGAAAAATGACACCAACGTCGTAGCGCCTTAAACCTGGACTCTATTTATTGGCCACAAGAGCCGGAGGAGCTGGATGAGGGAGAGGCAGGTCAGGCCATCTCTGCTTAGTCTGCTGCCCCCTTGACCCCAAGACTTGGCTGAAAATTAGGAGACATTTGTGGGATAGTTCTCACTGAACAGGACTCAGTGGAGCTAAAAGTGTAAAAATCATTATTTAGAACTGCTTCTGGACAAAAAGCTCAAATAGTATTTTAGTTTTTGCTAAAAACCTGACCTAGCTTGACCCCTCATGCTGATTTGGGGAATATGTGCTGGTATGAATTAGGTTGTGTTGCTACAAATCCTCTGATGTGACAACACCAGTAAGTGAAGGGTGACAATAGTACAAAGGTTTTCCAGACATGTGAAACATGTGAGACATGAGAAACTACAGGCAACCGTGGCAACCTGCTGGTAACCAAAGCAACTGCTAGGATGATTTTTGCTGCAACAACTTTTTTGTAATCGGTTTCACCCAATGAGAGCTGGAAACCTCCAGGAAAGTGTGTCAACATGTTGGGGAATACCTGTTTCACATCATGCTGAAGTTTCAAGGTGGACAACTACTGAGATTGTACGCATGACATCATGTCAGAAACCCCCCAAAATAATAATAATAATTTAAAAAAAAGATGGTTCTTCCTGTGCCAGCTACTCCAGCTTCCTCCCAGAGTCCAAAGACATTATTGTTAAACTAATTGGTGATTTTAAGCTGGGCGTAGGTGTGAATGGTTCTGTCTCTCTATATTAGTGTTAGAATAGACTGGCGAGCTATTTTAGGGTGTACCCACATCTGGGCCTATGACTGCTGGGATTCACCCCTCTATCCATCCATTCTCTTTGCTTGTCCTTATCAGAGTAGCAGGGGGGCTACTCCAGCTAACATAGGCCGAGAGGTGGGGTACATCCTGGGCCGAGCTAACACAGAAAGACAGACAACCATTCATACTTATGGGCAATTTACAGTGACCAGTTAACCTAACTGTAGGAGGAACCCGGAGTACCCGGTGAGAACAAGCACAAACACAGGGAGAACATGCAAACGCCACACAGATGGTGAAGTCAGACTCGGGACCTTCCTGCTGTGAGGCAACAGTGCTAACAACCACCAGCTGGGATATCATGCTGAAAACAGCATCCTTACTTGTAAAAACATTCATAATGTGAAGGAGAGATTTTGCAGATGAGACACACTGTCTTATTTTTCATGAAATGAGCCATATGTACGCCTCGCATCTCTGTAAATACCTGCCAACATGACAGTGTTCTGTGGGCTCAAACTGGCCACGATGCATACGTACAGTCATGGTTTAACATATGGGATCAGAAGCTGACACATGGCGAGTGAAAAACGGAGCGACGGTGGCTTTTGGAGATTACCACTTTAAAATTTGTATCCATTCGTGCGAGCTGAAAGAGCAGATGTGGGCACACAAACATACGTACACTCCCACTCTGCCCAGTTTCTCAGAGAAACCGATGTTTATAAGCAGCAGTTTGTTCCAAACCCAAGAAACACTTATCCAGCCCGATGATGTCATGCAGACATGTTTGCTTTGAGGTGTGTGTGTGTTGTAGGCTATCCTTTATTCAGCGCTCGTGTGTGTGCATAAGTTAAGTTAGCAAACACGCTGGGCTTTCTTTTTGGGAAACAGACAACATCCAGTGTTTAAAATTGTAACACGCAGACTGCCCACTGGGATTATGGTGCTGTGTGGTAACAATAAATGTGACAGAGAGCAGAAGCGACAGACAGAGGAGGAGGAGAAAAAAAGAAAACAAAAAAAGCGACATAAAACAGATTTGACAATTTGAAACCAGGAGAGAGATCAGAGAAAGGAGGGAAAAAGGGATAGGAAATTCTCTGGATTTATAAAAAATGAAACATAATTAGCTCAACTGCAAAATGTATGCAGAAGTTTTTAAAATAAATTTAAGAAGTAGAAACGTCAGAATTCAGCCGAAAGTATAAACTTGACAGAGTTAACCGTTTCATTTTCTGTCCTCAGCGGGAGCTAACGGTGAATGAGGGATCTGATCAAACACAGAGGAGGCACATGGGATGCAGGAGCCAAACATAAACTTCACTTGCTTCTCTCATCTTTGGCTCGTCTGCATTCATTTATTCTCCCTTTTATTCCCTCCATCCGTCCACTCACCGGTTCCCTCTGTTGGCTCTAATAAAAGCCGTATGACTGGAAAAGAGCGATACTTTCAGCCCCTCCAGTTGTGATGATTTAATGTGAGCCAACAGACCAACTGGATTTCGGCAAACAGACTCCCGATCCCCCCTCGCCTCCCCTGATTTGATGTGACCTGAAGTTTTTCAAGCTGAGGATTTAATGCTGTTTGGATAAACCTATTCCACGTCCAGAAGGCTTTTTGTCATTTGCTACAGTCAGATGACTTGTTTAAATGTATGAAGGTTTAGATACTAATTGATACCATGTCCAGTCGACTGAGGGTAAAAATTTGAGAACGCACAATTTTCTCTCTGTTCTGGATTTCCATTCACACTGATCCGCAGATTTCCATAAACAAACTTCCTTTCCAGCGAGTGGATTTGAGTTTGGACTTAACTGGGCAGATGATTGCCGAGAGCATTAACAGGTAGAAACCAAGTAGGACTGAAAACGAAGCCAATGCATTAATATAAAAAAGAGCTGTTCCTCTAGACTTAAAAGAAGAAGACATATTCCCTGTATGTCTGTGAAGGTTCTCAGTCATCCAGGTCATCGTAGTCAAAGGAGCTTGCAAAGAAAAGCGTCTGGACTTTTTTAAGTTGGTTCTGAGAAGCTTCTTCACCGTCTTCCCTGTAGACTTCTATGTTAAAAAGTTCAGCCTTAGAACTGAAATAAACAAACATGGTGGAATAAAAACCAATAAAAAAAACTGTTGCGGTCTCTATAGCCAATTTACCCATTATAAAACTGCACAGGTGGGTGGATTTTATGTAACTCACTCCACTGAATTCTGAAAGAGTTACAATTTTTGGGGGCTTAGCTGCAGTGAATGACAAATGGGAAACGACTTGGTTGCTAGCTGCCTGCTATTTTTCACTTTCACTGATTTACATCACAGAACCTCCACTTAAAATGAGATTAGGATGAGGCTAATTAGATTAATTGGCAAGAGGTCGGTAACATGATAGGGTATAAAAAGAGTTTCTCAGAGCCACAGATGGGTAGAGGATCATGGTAAAAAATACTGGCGGCTGCCAGTAATACTCCTGCCTTCTGGTAGATGCAGGTGTGGTATTCCTAGGTGACTTCCTTCTTTCTTCACAAGACTTTCAGAAAACTTGACCTCTGAAGTTGACCTTCAGGCCGAGGTCTCTGAAATTAAATTGTCAGAGATTTTTAATAGCTGCACCTATTGCATGAATTTAAAAATCCCATATTACTTCATCCTCAAGTTCTCACATTTGCAAACTTGGGTGTCCATGCCACCTGCCCGCCCTGCGGGGCGACGATAAGACCTCATCAGCCCTTTATGACTGAGCCTTGGTCTCTTTGGTTTGGTCATTTTTTTTCCAAGGACAAACATATTTGTACCTTGAGTTTTTCCACCTTATTGTACATTCCCTTATGTCAGTCCGAAAACGAACTGGTATAAAAATCCACCAACCTGTACTGTTTTTATGAAGAATTAAATAAGTTTATAAGAGTTAAACAACTATAGAGACCACAACAGGCTGTAAGCATGCTTATTTCTCCTCTAACGCAGGGCATCTTAACACTGGAGTCAATGAGGATCAATGCCTACAGGAATTGCAGTTTAAGAATTTAAGCATTGCCACCTGATGCTGACTGAATGAACGAATGCCGTGTGGACAGACGTTTTTTGCTAATGAAATAAATATCTTCTTTCTCTTTTCTATTGTAAAGATAACTGTGAGCAAACGCTGGTAATACTGAAGAAGAGTGCAGACAATGATTTTCAAAGCTTTTACTTTTTGTGGTGTGTCCTACTATAAATCCATTTCCATCACACTGAAACTATGATAATTATTAGTCTGTTTTATACTTTCCGACATGGATCACTGTGACGTGACCTGATCTTGGTAGGATTTTACTATTCCCACAATATTGTGAGTGCCTTTTATTTGGTCGGTAACTCACCTCACCATAACTTACCAGAATGGATAACCGCTGTTTAAAATATAAGATTTCACTGAGGAAAAGGAAGGAAAGGAGGATTTCCTGTCACTCTACGGTTCACACTTTTATACCCCGGAGACGCCGAATGATCAAACTCAGATTTAGTTTTCCTTTTCGGATGTGTGGCTGTGTGCGGCGAAACGTCTGACATGGTTGCCGACGTGTCGTTTCCTGACCTCACCTCCTTACAATAATTCTCCCTTCGCTCAACTTTTCGCCTAAATTTCACCCTGCTGGACGATTTCTCCTGAGAGCTGTGGGCTGTCAGCGCTGAGACCAAAGACCCGACTTCAGGCTTAACCACAAGGCTGCACGCACACACGGGAACACGAACATACAAACATAAAGGCACATATAGAGAGGAAGATGCAGAAAAAGGAAAAAAAATACCACATGTATCAAGAGCCAGACTCGAGCAGGGGTCATAGACATATTGTGCATATTCACACACACATACAAAAGGACGTTAAAAAGCCACAGAGAGGACACAAAGAGAGAAGATGACATACTTTCATCCCACACAGAGACGTATAGCAACAAGAGCAGACACATGAAACTGCACTTTAAAAGAGCCGTGGAGAGACCAAAGGGCCTCAGGTGAGCCAGGGTTCAGTGCAACACAAACACACACCTGTTTACGCTCCACACCCTCACAAACAGGCACACCTGTGCATCCAACCCAAACACATACACATGACATGCACACCTTTGATGGTGCTGATGACCTGGTCCAGGTGTTTGGTGTCGTTGCGGTCTGGTCTACAGCTCGGACTGATCTCCAGCGAGTAGTCTGGTCCGTATTCTGTAAAAAACTAAACACACACACATACACACACAGATCACATCGTAAGGTTTTGTATTTGCCGATTTTGAAATAATACTTCATTTTTCTTATTCACAGTCATGTGTTCATCACATTTGCCCAGAGTCACTGCAGCAGAGTGCCAAAATACACTCTGTCTTCTTTGTCTTTGTTTTTTTCCTCTTTTTTTGGAGAATGCAGCTGCTTTCCTGGAAAGTTTCGGGGTCTGTTTGGACTTTGAAGAACTGAACTGACTGGTGACGAATATTTACACAGGCTTTCAGGGATCTTTTTTTTAAACATAACAGTGAAATCAATTCAAAACAGTGGTTAAAAAAGGACACACTTCCTTCCAGTTTTTGACCATCATTTCTGTTTTTCTCAACCATATCAAGATATCTCTTTCCATTCTTTCTGGCTTTGTTCCTGTAAAGCCAGCCACACAGTTCTGGGTTTGAAACTCAGGCCACGGGTGGACACTTATGAGGAGCTTGCATAACTTGCTTCCACAAATTTCCTCCAACAGCTTAGAGATTAACTCAGCAGTTTAGTGTTGGGGGCAGGGGCAAATTCACTTCTAACGCTCACATGCTACATTTTCAGGAATTTACAAATCCTGTACCAGGAGATCAAAATGCAGGAAAGTTCATTTGAAAGGCTTCTAGTTTCTTAATAGAAAAGCGCAAAGCCTAAATAGTATTTAAGTTTTGCAAAATTATTATTGCTCTGGGTTTCTGTCTGACTGCAGCTGTTACAAGTTAGCAAAGACCCATTATCAAGGCTTGAGTGAAGGTCTGTGTCACCACCTAGAGGTCTTGAAACTGGATGAGGCAAGTGAGGGGTGGATCTGACTGTGAAGCTTACTGGCCAAAAAACCCAACAAAAAACAAAAAAACTTGTGATTGACAAGTCATTAGCCAATATCTTGGAGAATCCTCCTACGTGACTCTTAGAATGACCATAATAAGTAAAACATGCACTGTATTTTCCGCATTATAAGGCACACTTAAAATCCTTAACAGTGCGTCTTATAATCCGGTGCGCCTTATGTATGAATTCTAGTTGTGCTTACTGACCTCGAACTGATTTGGTACACGGCGCTCAAAAATCTGTGGAAAATGTTTTAGCACCACTTTGGTAAGCTATGAAGCCGCACCGCTTGGTGGATTGTCGGAGCCTTACAGCTACCATAATCAGGAGCCTCGTGGAATAATCTGGGTCCAAAACTCCGTTGGCTTCAGGTCCCAAAGTCAAACGAACACTGCAGCATCACTGAGAGTTAAAAACTGTCTAAATTCTTTCATCTTTAATAAAATGATCAGCGTTGCTGCTTTATCGGGTGTAAAAATTAAGTTTAACATCCAGGCATTCATGAAAACAGAATGTATAAAATTCAACGGAGTTAGAAGTTAGCAGGAAGTTAGCTCGCTAGTTTCCACCTAAACATGATATATCATGTTCTTACTGAGAGATTTCTGAAACAATTAAAACATACAGCTCTGCTATCATTCCCAACATAAATGAAGAGAGAAAACTAAACAGCAGTTAGTCGTTAATATACTGCAACAACATGGGAACAGAGCAGCGGCGAGAGAATTCAACATTAATGAATCAATGGTACGGAAGTGGAGGAAGCAAGGAGAATGAGTTGAGTAAAGTTTGACTTATCTGACTGTTTTGTTTTGCTTAATGCGCCTTATAATACGGTGCCTTATGGTCCGAACAATATGGTATTTAATACTCTATTCAGATCGATCTGAAATTTGGAATTTCGGCCATGAAGTCATCAGGAAAGTGTTCACTGTGGTCAAAGAGCAAGGAAGCATAACGTGGTTCCATCCATCACTGCATATGAAAGAGGAAGCTCAAAGATTAGTACTTCCCCATGAAGAAGGGCCAATGAGTCTGGGGATATTTTTAATGATGTTAGTTAAAAGGTCTATACGGCACTTATTTCATGACACTCCATCCAATTGCCCATTGAGCACCAAAAGCCAGTAGGATTCAATTCTTTAGACACTGTGCAAAATTTCATGGTAATCCGTCCAGTATTTGTTGAGATATTTCCATCTGGACCAAAGCAGTGCACTGATTAACAGACTGATCCCTCAAGCAAAGAAACACATTTTTCAGATAGACACATGTTGTTTATATTCTCGGATTCTTTTTTCCCTCCTGTGTTGTCTGGGAGCTGGATCAACACAAACAAAAAAATATACGAGATTCTGAAGCCTGTACAGAAGGAAAATGTAATGCATAACACAAAAGAGGAACCACAAATCAGTCAAGCCTCTGCTAAGACAGCCTGGGCTTTGCCAACTTGAATAAAAAACAAAACAAAAAACAACTCAGAGTATTTCAGCAAATACCAAAAGCTCCTGGCATTTCAGGCAGAACCGGGTGTCAGCCAATTGAAAAAAAGAAACAGGTGGAAACCCAGAGAGTGGGTTCAACCAGAAGTTAAAACCAGAGCACGTCAGTTTGGGGCCATGACTCAGTGCCATGAGAGCTAAGCAAACTCTGAGGCCAGGTCTGACCACAAGTGCGTCAGTCCGTTTGCAGTGACTGTTGTGAAAGCCTTGGACTCTGAGGACTCAGCAGAAACACGCTGAGCGAGCCAAGCTGAGGTCTAATGCAGAGGAGTGGGACATGTAGCAAAACGACGGAGATTAAGTGAAGATGGGGGTTAAAATGGTAAGAAAAGATTATTAAGTTAATAAGATATCAGGAAACAGTGAATTGGGGCTTAGATTTGTTTGATCAACAGTCAAAAACCTTGTAGTATCATAGAGCCTCAATTTGTCAGATAATCACGTAAAAGAAAAGAAAAACAGGGTTGAGTGATCCTGTTCAAGGACTCAAGTACTGCAGCTTTTGGCACTTCGGCGTTGAACTGACGCACAAAGGTTTGCTGCTCAGCCTGTCCGGGGTGTAACGCGTCTATCCTGACAGCTTGGATGGGCAAAGGCTCAGGCGCTCTGCAAAAGCATCCGAGTACTCAAGTAAAATCAAACCAACCAACAACTGTAATAGTCTTCGGTGCAGGGATGCTAGGTTCAGCGTGGCTCACCAATCTGCCTGTGAGACCATTTAATGATTTGATTTAATGAGTTTCTGCAGTTTTACAGATACATATCTGAAAAAAGACAAAATAGACTAGATTAAAAGGACAATAAAATGAAATTGTCTTAGTTTTATCAGTGTGGAAATAGGAACGTTTCCTGAAATGCAACAAAGCTGGTCCCCTTAGAAATCTTCAAAGTTCAGTTTTGACTTTTTAAGAGTTTGAAATGTCCATTCTGAACTTGCCAAACCTCACTTCTGACTAGGGGTGGGTTTTGATAATCGATTTATTCTGGCTTGGATAACGTGATATCGATTCATTAAAATCCTGAATCGATTAATTTTTAATATTAATTTATTTTGCCCGAAACGCCAGAATCTCAGGTTAAACCTCACCAAATTTCAACAACCACCAAACAGCTATAACAGTAAATGAGAGCAGGTACACAGATTCTGCACAAAGATGTAAACACAAAGCGCGGACCCGCCGACGGATCAGAATCAGTGAGATGTCGCCTTTCTCATCCAAAGGCATGGACACGGTCGGGGCTGAAAGCCGACAGCTCGCTGATTCTGATGTTTCGGCAGGTCCGTGCTTTGTGTTTACTCCCTTTTTGCGGTGATTCTAAAGTTGTTAGTTTGACAGTGGAAAGGGAGTTTTTCCTTCCCACTGTCGCCAAAGTGCTTGCTCATAGGGGGTCATATGATTGTTGGGTTTTTCTCTGTATCTATGAAGCGCCTTGAGGCGACTTTTGTTGTGATTTGGCGCTATATAAATAAAATTGAATTGAATTGAATCTCTCTCCAAACAAAATTGACTGAACCAGCAGCAAAAGAAGAGTCAAACTACACTTCACAAAAACATCATCATGAATTCACTTTTACTTTTGCTATTTTGTTTCCACCACGATAAAATCACACTTCATGCACAGCTCGCTGTCTCTGTCTCTCTCTCTCTCTGTACTTCAAGAACAGTTTCCCGTCTGAAAATCTGTTTTCTGCATTATTCGCTTGCTTGTTACGCACAAGTCTACCGTTGTTTACAGGCTGTCGGCTGCTGTTTTTTTCCCTTTTACTTACTTCCGAAAAGAAAACCTCATTTCTGCTGTTCAATACTGAACAAATGTAAACTTTTTAAAATGATGCAAAATGCAAAACGTTAGCCGTGTCTCTAATAAAACTGCTGTAACTTCAGAGGTAATGTTCATATGTTGATTAATGGTTGTCTTTCGTTTTTGATGTACTGCAGAATATTTTTATAAAATTCCAGGGCAGGAAAACCACCTTCATGTTTTTCCTGTGTTTTATCTTCAGCTACTTTGACACAAAGGCATCTGCTGTGATGTCAAATCAAATCAAATCACTTTTATTGTCACATCACATGTGCAGGTACATTGGTACAGCACATGTGAGTGAAATTCTTGTGTGCGAGCTTCACAAGCAACAGAGTTGTGCAAAATGATGTTCACATAAAGTCTTGCGAGTGTCAGCTTCCTTTTTATAGATACAAAATATGTAAATGTACTGATCTGAATTATAATATTTCTGACTGTCTGAGGCAAAATTTCCCAGATTTAAATCGAATCAAATCGAATTGAATCGTGGATCGAATTGATTTGGGTCCTTGTGAATCGGAATCAAATCGATTCTAGAAATCAGTGACGATACCCATCCCTACTTCTGACCACTACCGTCCATATTATAATAATTAAAAATCTTTAGTAGAGCAGGACAAGGTTGCTGGGGAGAAGGAGGTGTTGATGCCTACTACTGCCCTAGAGCCTTGAATGAGTTTTAGATGGATGGATAAACAAAGACAACACTAAAACAACGACTAAACCTAAAACTCAACTTCATTTCGCAGTCCCATGGTTACAGCTTTAGAAGGATTCAGTTTACATTTACATACAATGAGAAAAAGTAGAAAACTTTATAAGCAGACTGCAGTCAGTGAATATCTGGCTTCTTCTTTTGTTTGTTTTGGACTTCCTAAACCTTCATTATCAAACTTTCTACTGTCACATTTGCTCCTTTGGCTTAAATTACCCCCCGAAAAAAAAAAAAGTCAGCTTGGCCCCCTCGAGTTGGCGTTCAGTTAGCATCCCCTAATGATTCCTGCGTTGATGTTGCAGTCACTTAGAAGTCTTGTTTTGAATGGAGCCTCTTTAGTGGCTTAGATGTACATTAGTAGACAAGACTTCACAAAGTCTGCTGGCAACAAACAAAACACACATACACGAACTGAGCCAATGTGCAGTAGGAGTATACTTTTGTTTATATGAAGACAAAGGCTACTCTGTCTTTGATTAATGGTCCTGTGTGAGTCAGATAGAGAGAATGCACTCCTGTGTATATGTGCTAGATTTATTAATGTGTCCCTATATGTGTGTTTTGTGTGATTATCCACGTATATTTGCTTGTGGCAGTTCATGCACACAGAGGTAAGGCCCTGTTTTAGTGTGTGTGTGTCTGTTTCCAATTACTTCAGATGAGTTTCTGTGTCTTACCTCCGGCCTCAACAGAGCCCAACGTGACACACACACACACACACACACACACACACACACACACACACACACACACACACACACACACACACACACACACACACACACACAGTATTCCCATGAACCCAGTGCTCTGTATCCTGCTGTCCAGCAAAACACACACACACACAGACTCCCACTGACTGCTTGTTTGGCTTGGATGACCATAGAGAGAAGAGAAAGAGGGGAAGTGAGGAAAGTGAAGCCCATCCTGACACACTTCTTCAACATTGTCTTCATAGTAGAGGCAAATAAAATGATAGCCAGCAATTCTGTGCTGTTTTTGTGTGTGTGTTTGTAAGAGAAAACGCCACATGACAACAGATAGAGGCACAGCTACGTCACCTGGCCAAGGTCAGGAGACAGAAAATACCCGGTGACTGGCTCCAGTGTCTCCGGCAGAGACGCCCAGGGAGATAAATAGGGAAAGGTCTCTGCCTATTTACCATGGTCCTATACATGGAAACTTCTGTCCATCACTCACTGAGCCTGTTTGTACTGTGAAGGGAACACTGTGTGTTCTCATCAGAATGTCTTTATAACACCCCCCC
>NW_005187693.1:25390-31418 GCF_000239375.1 Pundamilia nyererei | reverse complement strand
CACACACACACACACACACACACACACACACACACACACACACACAGCTCATTAGCTGCAACCCAACATAGCTCTCTGGCACTAGAGCTCACCTTTCTCTGGCCTTAAGCATTCTTAATTGCTGATGGGAGTCAGCTGTACAAAAAAGGTAGCATCTAAGGCAGGAGATATGGCAAGACACACACACACACACAAGGTCAATTTCAGGGGGAGACCGTGCTAGGGCTGTACCACATGATAATCAGTGCACCAGTTAGGAATCAGAAACTAGTTTGAGTCCATTTCAGCTGCTTTGGTGCAAATCAAAGTGACAACATGTACAATGAAAACATGACAACAGGCAAACACATAAAGGGAAGTCTTTCTTCTGGCGTCTCCATATTTTAGCTTTTTATTTGGGTCCTTATCAATGCTGGATGTCCCAAAATAAAGGAGCACTGGGAAGCAAAACCGCGACATATTTGGAATATTGAAGAAAATGATCCAAATCGGCATCTAAAGTTGAGGTTTAATACCATGCACACTGAAAACGTTCACCAGCTTCAACTCCCACCTTACAGAGATATATCAGGAAAGGACCAAAGCTACACTGGCTTTTTTTTTTTTTTTTAAAGGTGCATACCAATCAGGTGCTTATTCATCAACAATGAACATCACACAAAACGCAAAAGATTGCCGGCCACAGCAGCCATGTGCTGTTAGCAGTTGCAGCTTCAGCCCTAAGTTGACCAGTCAACTCATATTTTGCCAAGACAAAGCTGCCAAACCAGAAACCCCAATTCACTCTCCCTATGACAGATGGATGGGTAGATGTAAATATAACAACGCTGTAATGTGTATCACTCAACACTGGCGAAACAATTCACTCCACCACCATTTCGAACCTCCAATCGTAGATTTTTTTCACCTTTTGAGTGCAGGAACATGAATGGGAACACAAATCAATCCAAGTGCTTTCTATCTAACATTCATACTCGCCAATAAAGACATGGAAAGAGACTTGGGTTCCAGTATCGTGCCCGAGCATACTTTGCCAAGCAGACAGAAGCAGTAGATGACCTAGCTTTACCTTCTGAGCCTCAGCCATTCCCAGTAATAAATTTCATTAATATTAGCATATAACTCTGCAAAGATTAAGTAAATTTTAAAACATTGCAACATCTTCTAAAGTATCTTTTAAAAGTAAAAGCTGGTCTAATTGATTTCATCCCTCCTCCTTTAAAAGGTGCTCAGGACTCCTGGGGACTCCATCGGCCTGAACAGCTAAACAGCTTTAATAATCATAAACTTCTTTTTTAAATTAATTATTTTTTTATACGTACATTACCTCAGCGACGTTACAATTAAATTAATTTGCAACTGGCAAAACTAAACATGCCATCATCCATATTTTCCTGCCAACAAGGAAACGCACCAATCAACAAAATATCCTCCATATGTGCGTGTGTTTATCTTTACACTGTCTATAAATGACTAATCTGTAAATCTGTGCCGCTCTGAGTAAATAAGAGGACCTTCACTAACCCCTGCCCCCAATCAGAGCATTATAATAAACTCTGTTATGGCTCAAACGTATGACCAGTTCACATCAAGGTGACGGTTCCTACATCTGAACATGCAAACAACAAACTGGCTGCAAAAAACCCAAAAACAAAACCCAAAGAAACGCTGTTTACAGCGCTGTTTGACGAAAGCACGAGAAAACATCAGTTCATATTTGTGTTTGTGCAACGAGTACATGCCCTGTGAGAAAGCTGGAGTGTGTGACAGTATGCACCAGGCTATGTGTGTGTGTGTGTTTGCGTGTGTGCACGTGTGTGCATGTGTGTGTGTGAGAGTGAAAGAGAGTGAGTGAGAGAGAGTGAGGGAGGGTTGTTTGTTTTTACAGCGATCAGCAGGATCTCCAGCTATGAAGGACACTGAGCAGCGCAGCAGGGAGGAAAACATCTCCGAAAACAAATGGAGTCTGACTCATATCAAGCTGCTATCTAATAAATGTTTTCAACAAGGAAAAAAACAACAACAAAAAACCCAAAAAAACAGTGCAATGCCCCAATCACGGTCACATTGCGCACGTACTCCTCTCCCTCGCTCTGCATCTGGACTCTGTCTCACCCTTCCCACTTTTCATCAGTCCATGTTTTTTTCCTTGGTTCATATGATAGTTTTCCTTTTAAGGAAACCTGCCCCGCAAATACCATTTGGACTTCAAAAAAGAAAAAAAGAAAAAACACTTCTATTCTTGAACTGCTGCTGTAACAGTGTAATTGCTCCATTGTGGCAAGAATAAAGGATTATTTTATACTTTGAAGGGCTTTGATACTATGAACCCCTGGTATAGTTTCAGTGTATCACACATCAAATGTAAAACAGTGAAACTAATACACTGCAGAAAAATACCAGTGGATTACCGTGTGTTGCTGTGTGATACATATATTATACTGTAATACACTTCTATACACTAATATCTGGTAACACAATTGTTGCCTATCATACCTATACTGTTACTGTATATCAGTGACAGAGCTTCCTAAATGTTCTAATGTTAATTGTTTATTCTATGAATATTATGAGTTATATAAAATGCATTCACATTTATAAAATCTTCATCTGCTGCTTCTTAGAAAATAAATATTGTTTGCTTCAATAACAGCAGGGGGAAAACGGTAGAACTTTCTACAGCTTGGTAATAAATAGGTAATAGTAGGGGGACAGGGTAATAATTTGGTGATTTCGAAGTTATTACTATGCAATTACAAAAGTAATAATTATGTATTATTTAAGTAACATAATGTAGCAACAGTGGTTATAGCTGAGTAATATTACCCTGAAACTTATGTAATAGCATAATAAGGGCCCCAAAACTGGGGGTAATAACATGGAAATAGAGCTCCGCAATAATAGTGTAATAAGGAAGAAAAATAATGCAATAATGTGGTCATTTTGACCGAGCTATAATAAAAAGTGCTACCAAAAAAGCACTTTAAAACTTAAGATATGTTTTGAGAGAATTGTGTATAACAGTAGGCAAGTAACTTTTTTTTGGTAAACTATCTTTCTGCACCCCACCACCTGTTTAACTTTGCAGGATTAGTTGCCACGTATCTGCAAAACCTCAGCAGATGAATTGGTGACTCCGTAAAACTCTGATGAACTGATGCAAATTCCCTTCATAGTTTGTTGTGAAAATGCTCAGATCCTCCAGATGCCACAGATGATTGGAAATTAAAGGCGAGCTTATCAATGCCATTGGAGCACAGCTGGACGTGTGTGCTTCAACTTCACTTTTATAGAGACAGGAATAAAAGGAGAGTGCTTGGAGAAAAGTGAGTGAAATCATAGTTACTAGAGATTTCCTGTACTTTTTATTGATCATACTGTCTGTTTGGAGCAAATATTCTGTGTGGCTGCATCAGTACAAAAGGTAGACTTTACCCATTGGTTTCTGAAGCCTTAAGATTAGGATTTTTATTGTTGCCACCTTGGCTGCAAAAACTGGATGGGATGAGGAAAAGTTGATCTGACTATAAAACTGCATGTTCACTGGTAAATTAACATATTAAGGATAATATTTGAAAGAAAAAAAGATATGACTATGATTCAGAAAACAATGTGAGCAGCTGAGCCGATAAGCTCATCAGCAAAGCGAAAGTGAAAGAAGCAGTTTTCCTTTAGACTTCTACAGGACCAGAAGTCTTTTTGCAACCACCGCTGTTGTCATTTGGTGGCCTGCTGTACACTTAGTGTAGAGAAAAGGTTTGCTGATAAGAAGCTGATGAAAATATTGGATGGATTTGATAGATTCTAGGATTAAAAATAAAACCATATTTCTGCTTTTACTATGGGTGGCATTCTTAGAAATCACGGCTAAAGTTCACGTCATGTTTGGTGTGAATGGACCATTACCCAAGATTCACTGCAAAACTTTAAAATGCCATTAGGGGCCTAGAATAAAAACAAACCCTATGATAAGAAAAAAAGAGAATTCACAAAGCTTTTACCAGACTGATGAATTCATGGTAGGATAAGCTTTTACAATAATACTGTAATGTACAGTGATGTGGTTTTACGATCTCCTATAATGAACCCAAAAGAACTGAAAGCCTCCAAAATTCAAAACTGATGTCTTCTGGCCTATAAAACATCTCGCCTGAGAGGAACATAAAGTATTCAGGATCAATTGTAGTCCAAGCAGTTTGAAATAAAGGTGAAGGGACTTCAAGTTTTTTTTAAAGATGTTTCACCTCTTATCCAAGAGCCTTCTTCAGATGAAAAACCAAAAGGTGGAGAGTCCCGGGTACTTGACCCGCTATTAACATGTGAGACATCAAGTCAAGTTGCTTTTGATGCAAGCTCCTTAGACTACTATGACCTGGATGACTGAGAACCTACACAGACAGGATCAGTGGTGATGCCATCTTCTGGGATGGAGTCATTTATGAACATGAGATGAAGACAATCACTCAACTACAACAGAGCCGTGGCTCCATAAAGGGTAGACAGAAAGGAAACAGTCTTTCAGTTCATTGTTCACCAATAATGTGTCGCAGGATCTCCAGCTGCAGCATTTTGAACTTAATCAATCATAACATTGAAATAATGAGCTTCTTCAGTCAGTCTTTGTAAACAGATACATTTCCCTATGCCCACTAACGCTATTGCTTGGTGATATTTCCTGTGATTGAGCCTGTGAATCTGGGAGCCAGCACATCCCTGACGGCACCGAGGGGCAGGACAGGAAGTGGCTGCAGACAGGAAAAAGGGGAAGTAGGAAGTAAAGAGGCGGGACGCTTCCCCGCTGCCAATCTGGAACCAGAGACGTCCTCCCTTCCTGTGCGGCTTTGAGACGGACACACGTTTGTATCTACTTCTGTTCCTCTCACCAGAGAAGAATCTGATCGAAGCGGGTTGTTGGGCAATCCAAAGGAAAAAAAAATCTGGCTGACTTTTATCCGTTTGTATTCTCTGCTAGTAATTTAATACCCACGTATTACCATTATCTGCACAGAGATGACGGGATAACTTGTTTCCAGACTTCTGTAGCTCTTAAGGAGCATGTTGCTTAGAAGGAGCAAAATGTTTGAAGAAAAAAAAACCTTTCCAGTTGGTCTCAGTTTAGCAGCTTGCTCCCCAGACAAATAAAATATCCTTTAAATAATATAAATATGCTTATTTGACCAGTAGGGTCAAAAGAGAGAGAGGGAGAGAGAAAAGGCCTTGCTTTTGGACTGCAGATCTGGTTTAGCCTTCTAAAAACATACAATAATTCTTTGGCCAGTTTTCAGCTTCCTTCAGCACAATGATGACATTTTTCTACACAGAAATATTGAACGAGTTAAAAGTCAAGGTTTTGCTTCAAAATACCGATATAAGGCAGTGCACCCTCCCACACTGGGTGCTGATCCAGCCAAGCCCAGTTGTTGTTACACTATGAGCTTAATGGGAGCATGGCAGAGACAGGAAAAAGAGATGAGCAACGGAGACGTGAAGGTACAGCGTGTGACAAAGGATATGAGCTGGATTCACATCAACAACATTGCGAGGACATGGCATACGTGTTTGCCCACTGACTCAGCAGTTTGGAAGTTACTAAGAACAGAAATAAAGGTGGTGGTGGCAGGGTGGGGGGTCTCTTCTCCGTTTCTGTCCTTGAATGGTACACACTGAGTTTTTAGAGAACGATCTGATCCAAATCTGTGCAACTTCATGTTGTTGTCACTGTCACCAAAACTAGTCTCAAATCAATAGCAGCACTGGAGCAGTACACTCCTCTATGATATGTGAATATATCCAGGGGTTAAAAACAACCATAAATATTGGTTTATGTGCAGCATTTTAAGCACACACACAAAAAAGACTATTTTACTCAGAACTATTCATTGATTACTCTAAAATGAATGTGCATAGTTCTTAGTCCTTTGACTTAAACTGATACCTTCTAACACAAAGGTACTCCATTAAAATTTAAAGATCAAACAAAGATCCAAAATGTCATGAAGTTATACATTCATTATAATTCAATGCAATG
>NW_005187693.1:9211-24685 GCF_000239375.1 Pundamilia nyererei | reverse complement strand
TTATGTCTATGTATTACTTGTGATCGTTGGATCGTCGAACACCCTTTTGGACTCTTATAGCTGACCCAGGTTTTTAAGGTTCCCCAACACTATTTGTGGAGTGTCTTGTGGTGACTGTTGTTGAATTTAATTGAAAAAGATTTAATTGAAACACTTGAGAGATGAGATGACGAGAGATGAGAGTTTCCATTAAACCACTTCCATTGGAGTGGATGTGACCACTTGAAAAAAGGTATTTTATTATTAACTAAAAATGGAGAGTGGCCTTCAGGTCTGAGATGTTTAAGTTCATATGGTTTTAAAAACGTGGTGTACGTGCCAGTGACAGAAGTTACTTTAAGGGGATTCAGAGAAGTATTAAAGACCCTACTGTGGTTTTTGCCCTTCTTCATGACATAACACATGTTTAGATAAGATGATACCCCACCCCGCCTTAAATTAAAGATAATAAATCTAGGCTAACAGGCAAAGCAAAACCATGTGAACATCACATGTGACAAATAAAAAGTTCCTGTAACCATAAGAACAATTGTTTCCACCCTCAAAATAAAGTTCGTTATAAAGACAAACTGTTCCTGTCAAATGAGAGACACCAACTAACCTTTGACCCGTGCGGCTATACTTAGCACGCCCAACACCGCGGCTCCTTCGATTCACACGCAGATAGGAGCCGCCGCTATCGCACAATGGGGGGGAGGGGGGGGTCAATCGGGATCAGCTCAGCACTGGCAGACAATACGAGTCAGCAGCGAAGGTTAACAACTTTCCACCCGGTGGCTGGAATCCTGGCGTGTTTGCATTAGATACTGAAATATAATGAGTGTGACACAAGCAGAGGTATTGTGTGCGTTATCTGTAGTGTAATATTTTGTCTAGTAATCAGCGAGTATTACAGCACTTATTGTTGACGTGACTGGCCAACTCTGACTGATGTTTGTGTTCTTTAGACTGCTATTTTTAATTATTTCATTTGAAGCTTGTGTGCTGCAAGAAAAGAGCACCGCAAATCCTCTCGGGCACTGAAAATAAACCTTTCCAAATAAATATTTAAAAGCAACAAATATGTTCGGACTGGTTTTAGTGAGATTTCTGCAGATAAAACAAACAGTGTTTGAATTTGTAGTTTTTTGCATTTTCCTTCGACTTTGAGCCACTTTTGCCAGTTTGCCTGTTTGAGTTTCCTCCACACTGGTGTCCATTTATCATACAATGAAGCACATGAGAAGCGTTATAAAACAGGCCAGTGCATTATCTGACAGTAATGAATGTGTGTATTCATGGGGTTTTGTCTACAGCGGAGCAGGAGGAGTAAGACGCACTCACACAAACGGGCACAAAGGTAGTTTTTGTTCCCCGTGTCACTGGAACTGGAACAGCTCTGCTTGGTCATCGTGGATAAATGCCCCTCTTATCGCACACAGAGTGAGCTTCAAACACACACACATATGCATTCACATACATACATGCATACACACATATATGTGAAGTTTAGCAGAGGTTGCAGTTTACCTTGAAAATAGGTTGCTTCATAAATCAGAAAAAACCAAGACATAAACACAATAAAATTGTAACTGTTTCAGGTGGAAAACCGTGTGTGTGTGTGTGTGTGTGTGTGTGTGTGTGTGTGTGTGTGTGTGTGTGTGTCACCTCATCTTTATCAACTGTGGCAGCTGGCCGCACTGATAGTTGCTTTGTTTTCAGTGAGTGCTCCTTAATGAGGTCAAAGGCCATTTGGGGCCATTGGACGCCCGACGAGGAGAAACAAGAGGTACCTTCTTCTCGACCAGGACGCACACACGCGTGCACACGCACGCACGCACACACTGAGGCGCTCACAGCTATTCATTACATCTGACCAAGACAAGGTCCAAAAAATCAGCTGCTGGAGAAAGAGGCTCTTTGTGCGTGTGAGAGCATAGGAGCGGGACAGACAGATGGGCGCGCCGATTTCTATTTGGAGAGAGGATGGCTCTGTTTGATTTACCGAAAAGCAACTGGTCACATGTCCCGTGTTTCACAAACAAGTCAACAAATAAAATACACAGTTCCTTCCTCGCTAAATTAAATCAACAGCATATGTGTTCTCGCTATTTTAAGAATCCTCGCTGACGTCCACCCTTTTGAACTAACTGGACAGGTAAAGCTGCGGTTTAAGTCCTTCCAGTCCGACTTCTATAACTCCTCTAATAACGTTCACCCAGACGACGCGTAAAAGATGAGAGTGAGAGGAGTCTGTGTTCATCGCAGCAGACAGAGAGGAATTGTCAGCACTGCTACCTGTCCCGCTCACCTGTACACAAACCCCTTTATTGAGATCGGGCAGCCATCTTTGATTAGATGGAGTGACTCAGCAGACAGAGGACACAAGAGGGTGTGTTTGCGTTTCCATGCATGTGTGTGCGTGTGATGGTACAATGAAGGGGCACATTTGTCCTCATGTGGGAATATGTAAATGTGTGGCTGTAACAGGCAGGGAAAGGGAGGATGTGTGTGAGTGTGTGTGTCCGTGTACCTCATGGTCAGGTATTTCAGAGGAGAGAGTCTTTCCCAGCACTTCTGCTGTCAGGTAGGTCCAACACCGAGCTGTGTTAGCCAGGTTATAACCTCCTGAGTAGAGAGAAGGAACGCAGACACATATGAGAAGAAACACAAATGATATAATCTTTATGGAGTACCTGGAACCCACATGAAGGCATGTTTGGAGCCCTGAAGACTATTAAATATGAATTTGAAACTTTTAAACATTTACAGCTGCTCAAACCTTGCGTTTTTGATGAGTAGCCAATCAGAGTAAAGTTGGTTTACAGTTAGAGGAGCAAAAATTGCTCCTTTTACAAAGACAAAGTAGTCAGGAGGTACATCAAGGCATCAACTGAACAACATCACTTAAGTTTCACGGCACGTGTGGCTGAATAGAAATAACACAAATCCTGTATTGGCTCTATATCTTAGATGCACAGAAAACTTTTGATAGGGTGGAGTGGAACTTTCTGTTCACAGCCCTGGAAAAGTTTGGAATACTCTTGAAGCAGCTGTATTTACAAATGGGGTACTTTCTCCTTTTTTTAGTATTTCCAGATCAACACGTCAAGGATGCAATTTAAGCCCATTGCTATTTATAATAGTTTTAGAGCCATTAGCTATTCAAATCAGAGAAAATGCAGAGATTAAAGGTGTATTTGGGGGAGGCAGAGAACACAAATTATTCCTGTATGCAGATGATGTGCTGAAATTAAACCAAGACCCAACGAATTCTATCACAAAACTATTAGAGGTGATTAATACATACTCAATGTTTTCGGGGTACAAAATTAACTGGCATAAATCAGAGGCGATGCCAGTTTCCCAGGCTTGCAGTCATAACTTAATATCGGGCTTTAACTTTAAGTAGGTGGACAAGGGAATGAAATATCTTGGAATTGAATTGAACCCCAATATTGAGGATATTATGGCTAACAGTATGGGAAAATTATTAAACAAGATCAATAAAAACTTGGGTAAATGGAGTAAACTAAATTTGACATTGTGGGGAAAAGTGAACACAGTTAAAATGGTTGTGGCACCGCTCATCAACTATTATACAGGAATGCTGCCTATGTGTATCCTGCGACGGATGTTGCAAAGCTACAATAATATGATAAAAGATTTTCTTTGGAAGGGTGGTAAATATAGAGTATTATAGTATCTCTTTTGAAATGGCTAGATTAGGCAAACATTGGGCAGGGAAAAACAATATAGACTGGATGTTAATAGAACAAGAGCTTGCATCTCCATTCACACCAAATGATATTTTATCACAAATAGTGAATAATCACGGTAAGACGCAAAACCCTATTTTGAAATTTTCGAAAATGGTATGGTTGGAGGTGCATAAGAAATATAAACTTGTGCCATATGTACAGAAGTATGCCCCCTTGTGGTATAATCCTAAAATTAAAATTGGTAAGCAGACTGTTTACTGGACACAATAGCTGAGAAGAGGTATCAGAACTGTTAGTGACCTATTTGAAGGGGGTGTTTTCATGTCGTATGAGGATATTAAAAATACGTTTTGTTTAGAGGGTAACAGTCATTTCTGGAAATATTTGCAAATAAGAAACTGTTTAAAAGGAGGAGTTACAATAACATGTGAAAGTAACCCGATAGAGAATTTTATGCTACTACCCCCATCTCTGTGCACAGCTGCGAAATGGTATAATATTTGCCCATGGATTAAAAACAATATAAATAAGAGCCTGAAAAAAGCATGGGAAAGGGATCTAGGGCGTACAATGGATGAAGGTACATGGGATTCTATATTGTCGAACAATGGATTATACATTAGGGAAGGCAGGGGGAAATTTATTCAATACAAAATTCTTAACAGATACTATTATACTCCTTCAAGGCTGTATAGAATGGGGATTGGTAGAGATGACTTGTGTTGGAAATGCCAAAAAGCCAAAGGTACTCTGATACATGCCCTCTGGGAATGCCTGCTGGTTTTTCCAGTTTGGAACACTGTACTGAATTATTTGCAGGGGTGGACACTTTGTAACCTATCACCTAAATTATGTTTACTAGGAGACAAAGGAGAGGTGCCGCAATTAAGTAAACACCAGTTTAGAGTGTTAAGTACTGCCTTGGTAACATGTGCCTGTGTCATTTTGGAACACTGGAAGGACTCTCATACTCCAACGCTTAAAATGTGGAAAGACAGAATGATTGGGAATGTTGCATGCGAAAAGATGCTGGGAAAAATACATCATGTGACGGAAGCTGCGCTGGAACAGTGGGACAATTTTTGCACCTACATGTCTACCTGACTTGGACATTTGAGCTTAATACAACATATGTTAAAACCTCACTTGTTTTGTTTCGTTGTGGTTTTTAATTTATTTTTTATTTATTTATTTTCTTAGTTATTTATTTTGTTTGTTTGTTTTTGTTTGTTTGCTTCTTGCTTTTGGTTGTTGCATCTCTGTATTTGCTGCTATAAAATGCGAAATCTAATAAATACTTGAATTATAAAAAAATAAAAAAAAGTTTCACGGCACGTGTAACACAGATGTGTCCGGGCATGCCCAATTCATGCCCGGACATCTGCGTGCTTTGAAGCTGATGTACGTGTGTATGCACGGCTACACTGCTCCATCTTTGTCTTTTAAATGAGAGAAAACAGGAGCAGGACGATATTCCTGACAGCTGGACTGATCCTTAAATCGTAGCATGATATAACTGCATCTGCAGGAATGCTAGTTTATCTTGCACCCCTACTGTTTTTCCACATTTGTTTTTGTCAGTGAAAAACTGGTGAAGACTGCATAGACAGGTGAAAAATCGTAAACAGAAAGAGAAGGCCTAACATCACATCTGGCCAGGCTGACTGTCACACTGGAGCTCCCCAGGGTTCATTATAGGGCCATTTGCTCTTTTTCTTCTGTGTTTTGCACATATCTAAAATATGCTTGTATTGTGTGCTTTTTTACATTTTTATCTGCTAATATGGAGCTCTGCAACACAAGGTTTTTCACCCTACTCTTTGTAAATTTGTGATGTGACAATGAAGCTGAATCTGAAGTTAAAATAAAGCAGAGCCAGCAAGTGTTTGACTTGATACAACTTTACCTGTTTAGCAGGAATCTACAACTTATTGCTCATTAATTAAATCTAAACCAATCAGTTTTGTCAGAAATAAAACTTCTGGTCTACACATTTCTCTTCCATCAAACTGATTTTTATGTTTTTCTTGCTTAATCAAGGATCATCTTGTCATGTTTCAGTGTGTAGAGCAATCCAGAAGCTTCCCCTCCAAACTGAATGCACCAGCTTTAAACTGCTGCCCGTCACATTTGTGACAACACAGTTTGCTCAGGGAAATGATGGTTGTGCCTCAGCATGTGTGTGCTGCTAAACTGTTGTTCAATCCTCCACTTAAACCTTCAAACACTTTCTTAAAGCAGTTTGAATCTCAAACTACAGGGCGGGCCTGACTGGTGGGAAAGAGACCCACTGCAGGATGGGGTGACCAGAGGAAAAAAAACATATGGGGTCAAACGAAGTTGAAGAACATGATTCCTGTAGAGAAAACATACAAAGACTTTACTGACCCTACTGTGTTGGCTGTTCTTTCACTGGAATAAAACTTAAATCCTTTGTATTGTTAATAATTTGTCTGTCCAGACTGGACATTTTCCATATAAAATAAAATCACTTCATTACGTCTGTTTATCTGTAAAAAAATAAATAAAATAATATAAAATATATATACTCTATTAAGTTAAACGAGTGGGGAAATCCATTTTGAGCAACTGTTAGTTTCCTTTGCTATATTGATGTTTGGGGGCTGTGTGTAGATATCACAAGAGTTATTGTTTTTTGAGTGATGTATCATGTAAAGTCGCTGTGAGCTTCACCATTTAGCATCCGAAATCGAATCAGTTCATCCCCAAACTTATTTGTATTTGTGAACGAGTTTGGTTGTGGCCAAAAATGTGTTTTTTCCTGAGGCCACAGTAAGCTTTTAAAAGAAAAAGAAGTTTGCATGCTGCAGAACTCCAATTTCATGACATATGACATTTTGAGCACACCTGCTCCTCGTCACACAACGAAACACAGGGCGACGTCATCTTAAATCACCTGTGATAGGTCACGTGACTACGACCAGTGACAATGATATCCAAACAGAACCATGTCTTACATAATTCAAAACATAAATCATCTGTGAAGCAACATGTTTCCTTGGCAGGAGTCAGAAAAGATCTCCACTAACCCAGCAACAAACAGACGGGAAAATATAACATGATGTCTCAGGCAAAACCTAACCTCTGACCTCGACCTTGAAGCAAAGGTAATTGGGATTCTAACTTATCTGAGATTTTTAGTGGTTCCACGTATGGGATGAATTTGAAAATTATGCGTCGCTTTGTTCTCAGCCACCTATCTAGTTATTGTAATCACAAACTTGGGTGTCTACGCTGAAGATACCCAATCAGCATTTAACGGCTAAGGGGTAAAAACTGAATATAGAATGTGAAAATCATCAGGTTACTAAGCAGGGGCACATCTAGAAGGGTGGCATGTGCCACCCTAAAATGATCTCTTGCCACCCCTAGTGCCAAACTAGTTTTGCATATGACTGTGTTGTTTATTAAGATAAGATAGCATTAACACTTTGAAGGTGGAATGAAGGTGAGTGTTATTAACACTCTGTGTGATGACGGGCATGTGATTAAGCTGACATAGCAACAAGCTGCAGCCACGCTGAGTCTCTATTTCAGCTTGTGTTGAAAGTTTGGACTTCAAAGTATATACCAGCTTTTAAATTTTAATGACAGGCCACTAAATGCTTTTATATGTATTTATTTATTATACAGGCTATACAGTACATAAAAAAATCACATGTATTATGTAACTGAAAAGGTTCATTATGTGGGCTACAGAAATTAATTAAGCTGCAGACTATTTTTATATGAAATGCATGTGTACTTGCATTTGAATCATTTTTACCATACGTAACACATGCACATGTGTTTAAAAAAAGGCTTTGATTTTGTCCCGCCATTTGATTTCCATGCCAGCCTAAGAAAATTTCTCTACATCTGCCCCTGTTACCAAGTCATGAAGTGTGAGAAAATGCCAGTAACCTTCAACTTCAAAGCAGTGAAAAATTAAGCCAACTCTCACAAGTGCCAAAAAGTGCAGTTCCTCCCATGGCCACTTGAGGTGTAAATAACCATAGATTCCCATGTCAAATCACAGAGGATAAAAAACATGTCTGGGAGAAAATTTTAGATTAAAAAACTAAACTAAACTAACCTATCAAATACCCTGTTTCTAATCATGTGTCCAAACTGCAGTTTCTCTAATGGCCACTTGAGGCCGACTAACCATCTCTGAAGACGCCTATGTTAACTATACATATAAAAGCTGACATAAACATGTTTACAGTGTGCCACAGAACAAATGTATGGGGGGTGTTTTTTTTCTTGTTAAAGTTGCACTGTTTGTGCTGCTGTTTTGAAGTATTTCAATTTCTAATTTTTTATCTGTCAAATAGCACATTTGTGCTCCAGTGGAACTAGTGCATGAAATCTGAGTACTTATTTATTCTTTTATTTAGCATTGATTAGCAGTTATGTTTGTCCATGTGGGTATGAGCAGCTTTTGTACACAGTCTATTCTTTTGTTGACCTGAACCAGCTCATTCTTGTGGTCAGTTGAATGTGTGTGCAACAAGAGCTCATTTGTACTTTCACATTTATACAGCTTTGTGTAGCTCTTCAGACCAAAAAAAGGAAGCTAACATGACAAAATCCTCTGGAAGAAAAACTATAAAGCCTCCCACATACAGAAGACACAGAGAAAGTTTAAAGATGGAGGGAATGGACTGAGGAGAAAGTATGTAGGGCAGAGCGGGAGGGGAGAGAAAGGAAGAGAGGTGGGATTGTAGTTGAGTAAAATGGATTCATTGTGTTGTATAATTAGTAGCTATCATCTGGCCAAGGGCTGAGGAGTCTGGGACAGGGCAGTGTGTGTAAATGTGCTTAAGTAACGGACTCAGAAATTCAACGCAAACACGCACAAACAGAAGGCGCACTACACCGTTACATCTGGACTACGTCAGCACTCCGAGAAACATGCGCATACAGCCATACGTGGAGATATACCAACACACACACATCAACATCAGTCAGAATAATAAACACATACGTGAAGCGTACCTCCGCCCAGCAGGAGTGTAGGTAGCTGCCACTGCAGGACATACTGCAGACACTTGCCCACCCCAACAGGGGTCATGTTGAAGGAGCACATAGGGTCACCCGCCATTGTGTCGGCACCCAGCTGCATCACTATCGCCTCCGGGTTGAACTGTGCCCGCACCTCCTGCAGGACGCTGTAAAAAGAAGAAAGAATTCTGTTACTCGCAGAGGATGCATATCATTTGGTTATCAAGCATCCAAAAAAGAAAACAATTCAGGAAAATGTATAGACTTCTGTGACTAATTGAGCTTATGTGCATAGTCACTACCATAGGGGCCTTTTGAGCCAACAAAAACCTTCCTGGCACTCAAGCAGTGATGGCTAACGTGACTTACCTGTACATTCCGTTCTGAACAATAATAACTTTATAGTAAGTGTAGAACACTAAAACAAAACACTTACACCCAATTTGTTCAGTTGCTTCCACCAATTAGAGGTGCTAAAGCAGTAGCCTGTGATTATACCAATAAAAGTAATGAAGTATTAGTCTACATGCAGCTTACTCATTGTTTCACAGAGCTGGAGCACTACGCTGTCTTTTTTGTGGAGTTTGCACAGTCTCCCCAGCTCTCTCCGGGTACTCCAGCTTTCTTTCACAGTCTAAACCCATGCATTTGTTAGGTTAGGTATCAAGTGTTTGTCTCCCTGTGTTAAACCTATGAAAGACCAGCAACCTGTCCAGGATGTACACCACCTTTTGCCCTATGACCCCTGCACCCGCACATGACCTTGAACTTGGGAAGTGGAAGTGGATGGATGGGATAAGTTTTCAGTCACTTGCATTAGTTACTTTACAAGAAAAGACTTTAGTTTCACCCATTAGAAGTCGACGCTGTGAAATAGAGCAATTTTAATTTCCATCACCATCAGCTCACAGATGCCGGCTGATCCGCAACCATGAAATTACAACAAGGATAAAAAGCAGTTTTCAGGAACAGTTCTCCAGGTTTTGTCAGGTCTTGTTTTGTTAAGGACATGACTTGCACTGTTACTGTTCATCTATTGTATGTACTACATGCTTTTTTAGGTTTCCTCAGGTTTTTTTTGAGGAAACTGCACACAATGCACAGATATGGTAAGATTCTTTAATCTAATAGCTCTCTGGGAATCACTTTGTTATATTTGACATTTTTCATAGGCGAAGGAACAAATGATGTGCTTTATCGTGGCTCAAGAGTTGTTAGTTCGTCCTGTAATCGGAAGGTTGCCGGTTTGAGCCCCGGCTCGCACAGTCTTGGTCGTTGTGTCCTTGGGCAAGACACTTCACCCGTTGCCTACTGGTGGTGGTCAGAGGGCCCGGAGGCGCCAGTGTCCGGCAGCCTCGCCTCTGTCAGTGCGCTCCAGGGTGGCTGTGGGACTAAGGGACTAAGTAAAGCGCTATACAAATACAGGCCATTTACCATTTTTTATGCCTGAATGATGCGTAGTACAGTGTTAAACTGGCTTAACCAACAAAAAACAATCTTCTGAAAATAACTGAAAAAGCAGCCGATAAAAGAAAAACATTGAAAGACCTTCAGAAAGCCTGACAAGAAATGCTCCTTAGAAGTAAACTATGAAGAAATGAGGGGTGACTCAAGACTTTTGCACAATAACAGTGATGCTGTATTACTAAAGCTAACCCAACAAAGCAGCACATAGTCAAATAAAATGATCTCTCACCATTAAACTGACACAAACATTATAGAATGAGTAATTATAACCCAATAACATTGTGTATTCAATTGTTTATAATGACTATTTGTAAGTTTATTTTGATGCTGTAACTTTAGTGTTATTAGACTAATTAAGTGTTTTTATGAGTTGTACTAAAAAAAGCCTAAATTCCTGTAGCATTACGTGTGTGAGGGCACATGGGCCTGAAAATCACATCCAGTGTTTTCTATGCTAATTTTCTACACTCTGTTTATGTCTGATTTCCACTGAGACCCCTCTGTCTTACTCTTGTGCCACTCCATTAAAACAACAAAACAAAACAACCCTCCTGGAATGATCCCAGCAGTCACACATAGAGCTGAGATGATTGCTGCTTGGTGCTTGCCAAAAAAACCCCAGAAAAAAAACACCGCCTACACTTTTTTTGCTCTTTTGCTCAAATAGAGATTTTAAGGATTTATAAGCAGCTGAGAGGAAACAAACTCAGCTCCTCCTGTTCAAGATCACAGAATCTGCGATATACAGATGCTGAGATAGAGAACAAACAAGGGGTTTTAGCCCTTTATTTCCTTTTAGAGGCGACACATTTGCATTGAGTGCTCAGCACAGAGAAACTCCTTCAACTAGAAAATCCCCAGTTTAAGCCTCACAATGGAAGGATTTCCCTGCTAAAGTGTCCCTGATAAAATGCTGAACTTGCACATGCTCCATAGCACTCATCAATGGATGACACTGACCTCTGATCTGTTGGAGTTATATAGGAGGTCAGCGCTACAGTTTCTCTGTGTGTGTACCTGGTAAAAACCTGGTAGTATCTGTCGTCCTTGATGCCGTCCTCCAGCGGGACGTTCACAGCGTACCAGCGGCCTTTACCCAGCCCGGTGTCACACAGGTCACCCGTACCTAAGCAAGCACAAACTTATCCAACACGGTCTCATGATTCAAATTGGCATATTAAAGCATGCCGTGGTTAAGCTCACTGTATTGCCTGACCTGGGAAGAACCCGGGCGAGAACTTGTGCAGTGAAACGGTCATAACTTTGGATGTGAAGCTGAAGGCATCTTCAACACCTGCAGAGACCAAAGGGGAGGAAAGAGCTTTTAAAACCTGGAACCAAAAAAACTGCTGTGAGGATGACAAAATGTAAAAGAAGCTCATTTTAAATTGTGCAAAAGTCAAAACAGTGTTTGGTGTGCACCGTCTCCATGATGCAGGTCAACGTCCACATAGAGGACTCTTTCGTATTTCTCTCTCAGTCTGAGGATTCCCAGCACGGCATCGTTCACGTAACAGAAGCCTGAAGCCTCATCCCTGGACGATAAGAGAGATGAAGATGAAGCGCCACGTTTGAAATGTACTGCTTTGTCAAGAGCACCCTCTTCAGGCTATTTGATGTAACTGATGGAAATTGATGGTTTAACAAATTCTGAGTCTAGCCCTGAAACACCGGATCACAGCTGGATCAGTTAAGCCAGAGTGACTGACATAAGCACAACAACGACTGTTCGGTGACCAGTGTGTAATGTCTCTAAAGGTTTATGCAGATATAGTTTATCTAAACAGTGGTTCCTACAGTAGATCTTTCAGTGGAGAGGGGAAACTGGCTGCTTGGGGCTCTATTTATGCTCGCCGTTCTCACCCTCATGAGTGACAAATAATCCAGCTGCAAGTCTGCCTTCACGGGCATTTATGTGACTGTCATGGGGGCAGACAACAGTGCGATTACATCACATCGGCACACATTAATGGGCTATTACTGTCTACAGATACGATTAAAAGGACATAGCCAAAAGATTTTGTTCTGAGTGGATAAATAAAGTCACATTATCCACCAAACACTGTCTCTGTTCTTAAACTGACAAGTACTGACTGAACAAGTGCTCGTCTAAAGCTGGTTTAGGTGCAGAAGGAGGGCATGGGTCAGGAGGACGGCCTGCTGGGAGACACTATATGCGCATGTAATGCAGCACACAGGAAGGTCACAGCACACTAAAGTGTGTTAGCCTACTTCTTGGCGTGGTGCCACCCTCCTGCCCAGTTGATGGCCACATCACACTTTTGGTCCAACAGAGTCTGAGCTGCCGTCAGCGTAGCACCCCCCACTCCTGCTGCATAGTCAAATATGCCCTCGACCACTGGACAGTCATAGCCTGGAGGGACAAAATACAGCAGGCGAGAGGAAGATGAGGGATTTAAAAAATAAATACTTTTTAAAAAAAAAAAAGGCAAAACCAATTCGCAGTACGCATGTTAATTTGTCAGGGATCTGACAGCTAGGATAAACTTAAAGCTTTCCTTTTTGATAAAGGTTATAGTTAGGGCTGGATCAGGTGACCCTGAATCCTCTTTTAGTTACCCTGCAATAGGCCAAGGCTGCTGGGGTATTCCCACAATGCACTGTGTTTCTTCTTTACTCACTATGTGTTTATACACCACTCTGTATTTAATCATTAGTTATTATCTACCAGTGGCTCTCTTCCACAGTGTGTTTTTTCCCCCCCATCTTCCTCCCCTCACCGTACAGCTGGTTGGGGGAAGTGTCTGCTCCTGTCAAAAGTCACATGCAGATGGTTATCAACTCGATAAGTTAATCGAGGGCTTATCAGTCTCATATGACCAGCTTTTCCAGGAATCGTAACACTATTTTCCAAGGAACTGATTGGTCACTTTGCGGTGTCTTAACTGGATGTGGTTAGGTCTGCAGCACATGTTACCCTAGTGATGCATGCCAGTAAGAGGTGACACTGAAACGCCACTAATAAACACCGAGTTACTTCAACAGGCACCTAATATAATGCTTCGCGGTACATGCATGCATGCAGTGGATTTTACGACGACACACAAAAGCACAAAAACTTTGTCTGATATTTGCGCCTTAAAACCGCACTGAAATCTGAAGGGTAACTCAAGTCCTTGAATGAGAACTTTACTGAGTTAAAAAAGAGAGGGTGAGAGAAAGATAAAGGATAAGGGAATGTCATGGAACAAAAACAAGCAGAGTGAACTTGAAGCTTAGTCTAAAGTTAGAAATGTAAACTTCGGAAAAGGATGGACTAACATACAACCCATCCAAGAACAACAAACAACAGTGGGATCCTAGGAGTGGGACAAGATCAACAAACATACCCTTAGATTGTTATTTGAGGAGAACATTTATGATCGCTGTCAGTGTTATTAAGTGCAGTGTTACATCGCCATCTACTGGTGAAATCATTTTAACCCCTTTATTTCCATTTTTGTACTACAGCTGCTTTAATATTGCAGGTAATGATCAATTAACCCCTTCATCACTTTAGTCATACAGGAGAAAAGGCAGCTGTGCTTTAAACCAGAAACCCAATGACACCATACTGCACTGAAAGTGTGTGCGTTTAACACATTAAAGATTAAATAATAAAAAGGTAGCAATGTGTTTTGCTCACCCAGGCCGTAGTCAGCCGACTGGGGGTCATCGTTGTCTCCGTCCTGGCTGATCTTGTGGAGATGCTCCAGGTAGGAATCAGTGTGGAATTTGGCCATTTCCTCTATAGTGGCCACGTGGGGTTTGACAATGCTGGAGAGAGTAGAGAGAAAGAGTGATTTAACAGCAGAGACACTGCAGTGACAAACAGACATAAGAAATTGAGTTAAAAATAACAGTTATCAAGGTAAAAAGAGAAACTTTATATAATTGTGTTTACCTGAAAAAGTGGAATTTTTCAGCTTTATTTGATAGACACAGTGGACAGGAAAGCAGGAGCAGACAGAGAAGGGGTAAAACAGGCAGAACCATGGGTTGGACTCGAACTCGGACTAGCCACTCTTAGCTGTACGGCATGTGTTCGCCCACTTAATGCACTGAGCTAAACCGGTAACATCATTTGTAAATGACTATAAATGAAAGAACACAAGTTTTATTTGTACTTCACACGTACATTGTTTTTAGGGCTGTCCACCATAGTAGATGTGACACAACCAGTGGTTACTACGGAGGTTGTTGGCTCTCGCTGGCTGAAAGAAGATGCTGCACCAGAAACCTCCTAGTGATTTCTTTTGTTGCTAGCAGACTGTCACTATCTCTGCCACCTACCAGCCGAGCAATAGTAAAACTTTTGTCTCAGGAGGTTTTTGTTATCATCCCTTTCTCACAGTGAGCAAGTCAGGAATTTTGGCATCATTTTGGACAGTGTTCTCAGTTTTGACCAACATCTTAATAATTCCCTGATTCCTGCTTTAGTTATGCTGCAATAGGCCAAGGGTGATTGGGGCTTCTCCTGACAGACTAAATGTTTCTTCTTTACTCACCTGTTTTCACTCTCAGTGTGTTTATACAGCACTCTGCTGCTTTAATCATTAGTTATAAATCGCTGATCCTCTCCCACTACTCCTGTGCAACAATGCAAATGTTTATATAGATCCGATACAAATACTAGCTTTGGTAGCGATACTATTGATATTTGGATTGATCCACCCACCTTCATCTTGCACAGTGTGTCTTTTGTACATCCTCTCCTGCTCACTGACAAAAACAATACCAACTGTGTTCTCTCTCGGTGCAAACACCAGCAGCTCACCTCATGTGTTGAAGCAGTCCATAGGCTTCTATCAGTGAGTGGACCATACTCGCCTGGTAACAGAGGTAAAGACAAGGATGTCGTTTTCCAGATTAGGAAAAGGCTGCTACCTAACTAGCTCTGTAACGCCTCTCATTCAGTTCAACTCACCCGGTTTGGCACTTTGGATAAAGTGTCGCAGGTCTGGATGTACTCCGGACCGTAAACATACGCGACTCTTCGTTTACTGCAGCTGTCGTCATCATCGCTGTCACCCCTGAAACTCATTTAGGTTGGCTGAAATCCAAATGTTTAGATGGACCTGAAATATAAGACAAATTCTGAACACAGAGAGCGGCTTCTACTGCCCGAGTCTGGCGTCACACTGTCAACATTCCGTGTTACCCACCCGGTAAAGCTGGCTTCAACCGTGAGATTAACAGACATACAGGTTTTGAAAATTATAACTTTGTGTTTTATATTATGTCTTAATGCTATTTTATCTCCATGAAAAAAAGTCAATTCGATAATTCTGTAACGAGA
>NW_005187693.1:0-5334 GCF_000239375.1 Pundamilia nyererei | reverse complement strand
TAATGAGGGACCGGTGAGTACACAGCTGAACATAATGAACTAATGATAATGGGAAGAGGACTGAACATAATACACACAGACCAAGGCTAACACAATAAAACAGGAAGTGGAACAGGCAGTAGATAAACAGTGAATGTGAACTGAAAACACTGGGTCACCGACCCAGGAACCCTGACAACCACCACCAGTAGGCAACGGGTGAAGAGTCTTGCCCAAGGACACAACGCCCGAGACTGTCCAAGCCGGAGCTTGGAAAAATGTTTCCATGAGTGAGAGTCATCCAATGGAAGTATTTCATTATAAATTTCATTGGATGCTATGGTGGTATGCTGTTTTGCACGTGTTTATTGTGTTTATTTTAGCAAGTTTTACTTCCCACCTTGAGACTTTGAGACCACGAGTCTTTGTTTCATTCTTTCTATTATTTATTTTGAGTTTATTTTAATAAGTTGTATTAAACAGCTTGACCTACTCCTATTTGAGTGATATTGTCTATAACCAATGAGGACTAAACATTCCTTAGGTTAGACAGATTACATGCATGGGAGAGGGAAAATTGGGCTGTATACAGAATAAAAGAGCATGGGGGCATTGTGAAAAAATGATGTGATATCCTCCCTAAAAGTTATTCTGTTCATCTAGACGTAGCATTTTCAGTACGAGAAACATTTCGTCAATCATCCATGTGATTTTTTCAGTCTCACCTGACTGCAGGTTTCCCCAACTTTATAAACAGTACCTTTGCACAATGACTGAAACTAGCACCACTGGTGAACAATGGCCTGTGAGGTCAGTTTCTTGTTAATATTCAAATTGTCATGACCATTGATCAACAACCACAGATCAAAGACTTTTAATCAGTGACCACTGATCTCGTCTCGCAATTTATGTTCTCCCTGCCATTCCTGTTCTGACTAATTTTTTCCCCCTCCTTCTTTACAAACAATCCCTATTTGCTTGTTAAATATGTTATGACTGCCCTGATCCTGGCTCTACATGCCTCTTTCCTTTTGTTGAAAAATAAACACACTTACTTATGATCTGTTGTGTAACATTGCTTTCTGGGTCCTGCCAAAATCCGTGGTCTTTTGGAGCTTTTTCTACAGCAGCAGTTGCCAAATTCATGAAGTGAACACACAATAAATATAGTACTCTATGTATTATGCATAATTAGTCACCTTTATTATTTCGATTTCTTTACATAGTTAGCAAAGTGTTTATGTTTTTGTATTTGTTTATATATACAGTATTTATTCAGTAAGTGATTAAGTAGATGACAGGAAAAGACATTAATCATACGAGTAACCAACTGAGTTCAGGAAGTTGCTATCACGTCGCCACTGCCCTGTTCCCCAGAGCAGAATAGGACAGTCACTTAAAATTCTAAATTCGCACAACTATTAGGTCATTACACTCTGACAGGGGTCATTTACATTAAAAACAGGGGAAAATCAAAATCGACAGAGCCCATCGGTCCATTGGATTATCAAGACCTAATCACCCTCGTGCAATGATTATTAAGGTGCATAATCCGGTAGACAAGATTAGGATCCTCACTGCAGCTAAAGATAATGGCCCCCTGACTTATGATGGACAGATCATTCATATTCGACAAGATTTGGCAACCGGAGTAAAAGAGATGCGATGTGCGTTTAACGGAGTGTGCCAAAAACTTATCCAGAAAAATATGCGCTTTTATATGCGTTATCCTGCTACACTTAACTTTTCTCACGGAGGAAACAATTACTCCTTCCGTAAATCTGAAGATGCTCTTGCTTTTTTGAACAATTTGAGTTAAATTGAACACCGACAGCAATTGATTGAATATGATTAGTTCTATTACGGCACTTAAATATTAGACATACTCTTAATTTAAGGATACCCAGTCCATGTTAAGGTATATTGGAACTGGAAGTTGTACTCTTATTAAGGAATGATTTAACTGTCCCGTCCCTTCTTATTTGTTTTTTCTTACAAACTTTATAAAGTAAAACATGTTTAACTCAGAAATCTAAATGAGGTTGGCTGGTTCTCTCGGTGGCATGCGGGAGTTTGGAGAGGAAGTTTTGTTTCTTTTTTTTCCCTTTTTGCCTCCCTGTCAGTGACTTTTGCTCGGTTTCATGAGACCAAGTTTTCTTTTTTGATGGATTGTAGGATCGTTTTTTGGGGGGAGGGAAGGGGGGTTTTAGGGGTTGTCTTTTTCCTTTTTTTTTATCATTAATATGCGTGGCTATTGTTTCTGTTGTTTATTTATTCATTTATTTTTTCATGTTTGTGTCTATATAATGTATCTAAAATTACCTTTCCCTTTTATGGAAACATCTGTTTGCTTATTTGCAGTTGCGCATTCCGAGAAATGGTTTCCCACACATCATGTTTTAATAGAGGGGGGAAAGAAACTATAACAAAAGAGACTGAGCTGATATGACTGACCTTAAAATAATTTATTTAAATGTTAAAGGGCTGAATAATGTTGTTAAAAGACAAAAACTTCTTTCATTCTTGAAAAAGGAAAAAATACAAATTGCCTTACTTTCAGAAACTCATTTAAATGATTTGGAACACTCAAAACTAAAAAGAAATTGGGTTGGCCAAGTTTTTTACTCATCATATAACACAAAAAGCAGAGGAGTAGCCATCCTTATCCATAGCAATTTGCCTCTAACCACAGAAAAAGTCATAAAAGATAAGGAAGGACGCTACATTCTTATATCTGGTTTCTTATTTAGAGAATCTGTTTTTATAGGATGTGTTTATGGTCCAAATTCAGAAGATGTCTCTTTTTTCCCCAATCTCTTAACCCATGTTTCAGCCATAGCTTCCCCATATTTGGTGTTGGGAGGTGATTTTAATTGTGTTCCTGATCCTAGGGCTGATAAATCTCCACCAGGGAGTGAATTGTCGCCAAGAAGCATTAGATTGAGCCTTTCTTTTTAATGAAACTCACCAGCTCATTGATGATTGTCTCAATGTCCTTCTCAGCGCTATCAGAAGATTGCAGAATGTCCTCGATTTCCTTCCCAAGCACGTTCACTTCTGTTTCTTTGGTCTGAATTCTCCGGTGAGCAATTTGCAAAATCACCTCAAATTCTTTTTGCATTTCAATTGTGTTGTGGCGTTTATGTTCATTCACACAGCAGAGATAGCAGATACATTTTTGATCAGTACGGCAGAACATCTTCATCATCTCATTATGAGTTGAACAGATGTTCCCTTTCAGCCTGTTCGATGGTTTGACCAGCTTGTGTTTGTCAAAGGCAGAGTTATAGTGAGGCTGGAGGTGTTGCTCACAGTAAGAAACCAAACATACCAGACAGGACTTCACTGCTTTCAGCTTCTTTTCAGTGCAGACATCACAGGAAACATCTTCAGGTCCAGCATAGCAGAGATCAGCTGAAGCAGGTTGGATTCCAGGTAGGGCTGGGTATCGTCACTGATTTCTAGAATCGATTCAATTCCGATTCACAAGGTCCCGGATCGATTCGATTCACGATTCGATTTAATTCGATTCTACTTGATTTGAATCTGGGAAATTTTGACAGAAATATTATAATTCAGATAAGTACATTTACATATTTTTGTATCTATAAAAAGGAAGCTGACACACATAAGACTTTATCAAAGGTGTGAGCATCACAGCAGATGCCTTTGTGTCAAAGTAGCTGAAGATAAAACACAGAAAAACATGAAGGTGATTTTCCTGGCCTGGGATTTTATATAAAAATATTCTGCAGTACATCAAAAACGAAAGAAAACCATTAATCAACACATGATTGTAATCTGAAGTTACAGTGGTTTTATTACGAGACACGGCTAAGCATTTTGCATAATTTTAAAAAGTTTAAATTTGTTCAGTATTGAACAGCAGAAATTAGGTTTTCTTTTCGGAAGTATATAAAACGAAAAAAAAAAAAAAACGTCGCCCGACAGCGCTGTAAACAACGGTAGTCTTGTGTGTAACAAGTAAGCGAATAATGAAGAAAACAGATTTTTAGACGGGAAACTGTTCTTGAAGTACACACACAGAGAGAGAGAGAGCTGTGAATCTTGGTCGAAGCAAAACAGTAAAAGTCAGAATGAATACATGACGATGTTTATGTGAAGCATAGTTTGGATCTTCTTTTGCTGCTGGTTCGAGGCATCAAACTAACAGCTTTAGAATCAGCGCATAAAGGACGTGAACACAAAGCGCGGACCCGCCGACAGATCAGAATCAGCAAGCTGTCGGCTTTCAGCCCCGACCGTGAGAAAGGCGACATCTAACTGATTCTGGTCCGCGGGTCGCGCTGTGTGTTTAAGTCTTTGTGCAGAATCCGTGTTCCTGCTCTCATTTACTGTCTTAGCTGTTTGGTGGTGGTTGAAATTTTGTGAGATTTCACCTGAGATTCTGGCATTTCGGGCAAAATAAATTTATATTAAAAAATTGATTCAGGATTTTAATGAATCGATTTTACGTTATCCAAGCCAGAATCGATTTTAATCGATAAATCGATTATAAAAACCCACCCCTAATTCCAGGTATCTTAGAGTCCTCTACTAACTCTGCTAACATGCTGTGTTTCACAAGAGCAGGCCTCGGGATGAAGATTTTTCTGCACTGAGGACAGCTGTAGATTCCTTTTGGATCCTCATTATTCCAGTGGACTTTAATACAGCTCATACAGTAGTTGTGTCCACAAGAAATAGTCACTGGATCCTTCAGTAGATCCAGACAGACTGAACAGCAGAGTTTTTCGTGATTCATTGTTTGTCCTTGGAGTGTTTTTGTATGTCAAGGTAATTGAAAAACTGTTTCACTGTGAGAGGAGAAATGGAGTGTATCAGGTTACGCTTTGTTTTGGGCAACCAAGAGGCTTGACAAAGTGACCCCTCCCAGGAGGCTTTTTTCCTCATGTGGGCTTTAGTTGAGTATTGCTTTATTTTCCTATGTTGATTTTTGTTTTCTGTTTATGTTGGTCAAATTTATTTGCAGTAATAATGGTACAGACTAAAGAAAAGATGGCCAATTCTCCAATCCTGACTTCTCTTAATTGGCTCACTGAAAATTTATTCTCTTCACATCTTCAATAATCAGACTCCATCTCATCTAAAGACATTACAGTACCATATCATCAATATCTCAGACTACTGTTTCCCAAAATAGATGGAATCAGTAGAGTCAAGGTGGCTGTTTATGTGAAAATCAAATGAGCTTCTTTGAAACAAGGGTGGGTGCATTAAGGGTACGTCTTTTGCCATCTTACAATGCTGTGATTGGAACCGTTCCTTGACTCTCTGTGAATGGTGATCCTGCCTGTTGATCAGTGCTTATGACAAGTTGCATATCGACAATGA
>NW_005187692.1:645612-647523 GCF_000239375.1 Pundamilia nyererei | reverse complement strand
ATTTTTACTTTTTAATTATTTTATTTGCATTTTTTAATCACTCTCTTATATTTAAATGTTCATTTGCTATTTCATCTAGGGTTTGAGAGTAACGAAATTTCTATTCTCTGTATGTCCTGTACATGTGGCAGAATTGACAAATAAAGTTGACTTTGACTTTGACTTTTGTTAAATGTCACCGTTATTATTGGCCGGCCCGGAAACAGCGGGGGTGTCCAAATTCAGAGGCTGCTTCCACCTGAGGATCCAGCCTTCGCGGTCTAAACAAAGCTGGGTAGTACGACGTGAGCTCCCTCAGTGGAGTGAAACTCAGCCGTCTGCTCCTTGCTATCTAACATATAACCGGGCGCTGCCTTAAACTCTCGACCGTCTCACACTTCTGTTTAATCAGTTTTCTGCTTGACGTTTATCCAGCTGTGTGAAAACCCCAGAGGATATGGAGGACCACAAGAGCCACGTGCATCAAAATAAAAAATTCTGTGCTTAATTAATTAATTTTAGAATAAAATCTGTATTTGTAAATTCATTTTTGAATTCCAATTTAATAAACTGATTTTTAAAATTCTTTTCAAGTCTTCATTTCAAAAAACATTTTCATATTGTTTAGATACAATAAATAAAATACGTTTTTTACAAAGTATCGGTATCGGATCAGTATTGTCGATACCACCCTGAATATTACTTGGTATCGGATTGGAAAGGAAATCAGTGGTATCGCACATCACAAGCGGCCACGGTTTTCACAATCAGCTCGCCCACACTGGGGCCGACCTTCTTGGGCTTGGAAGCCGTCGTCTTCTTCTTGGCCACCTTGGCCGGGGCGGCAGCAGGTGCGGGAGCTTCCTCGGACATTTTCCCCTTTCACGTCTGATCAAAATCATTCCCTGTACAATTCCATCTTATGCATAGCACTTACTACAATAGTTGCATTATATAAAGGGAGATAGAAAGGTGGCTACAGAGCCATCGAATTAGGAGTTAGATTGAAGATAGCTTTGATGGAAATTCCTCTTTGGTCATAGCTAGGAAAGCTGGATGCGAAGGACACAGCAGAGCCTGCCTGTGGCATAGGCTGACCTACAACAGGGTGGATAGGAGCTTTTATTGCTTTATCACATCATTACAAGACTTGTCCACAGGTACTTTTTCGCATATCTTACACATAACAATTATAGTTTAATCCTTAGAACACAACTCAACAAAAAGTTTGAAATAGTCCCTAAATTTAGGTTACATTTACTTTTATTCACCTTTTCCTACTGCTAGCAAAGGGTGCATTTAAAGCAGGCCAGTATGTAACAGTTTAAATTGAAGTTACAAAGATTACATTTTTAATTCTTTTAAAAACATATTTAAAATCAATATTTGGCACAACACAAGTCCCATAAATGTAACAGTTTTGACTTTTCACCTAATAAACTGTAAGTTTAAGTTTTGTTTTGCTTTTTTTTTCGGTGGAAACAAGAAGAGAGGTCGCTATCCGTTTGCCTGATGGTGTATCTGAAAGACAAAGAAGAGGATCTCTTCAGAGAACAGCTGGTAGGTGAATCTCACATTCTTTTGTGTTATATTTTTAAATGGCACATAAAATACTGACATGTTTTCATTTAACCTGCTTGCCAGGATCATGAAGAACAGTTCCGAGAAGAGCTGGTAAAGGTTGTAGTCACAAGACATGCAGCAGTCTGGAAAACCTTGATGTGCCCAGAGCGTGTGCCTTAATGATGGGGCTTATATACGCTCTCAATCTGAGCTACCCAAAACAAGTAAAGAACACTCTAGAGCAGGGGTGGGCAATCTCAGTCCACGAGGGCCGGTGTCCCTGCAAGTTTTAGATCTCACCTTGGGTCAACACACCTGAATCACATGATTAGTTCGTTACCAGGCCTCTGGAGAACTTCAGGACATGTT
>NW_005187692.1:599549-645366 GCF_000239375.1 Pundamilia nyererei | reverse complement strand
TGTGAATTGGACTGTGGTATTCTGATGTGCCTCTCATGTTTTTGTATGCAGTCCTAGATGAGTGTGGTTTTGAGAGAGGTTCGTAATCCATATAACCTTAGCTTTGGACAGTTCCGTTGTTGAACATCAAAATCATTTGTCATTTCCTTGATTCTGCGACAAGTTGACCAAGTTGATACCAATTTAAGTTAATGTTAATGTACATGAAGTACATTTTTTTGCTCAGTCATTTATAATTAAAGGGCTGCTGTAATGTTTCATTTATGTTGTATTGACACAGAAGTGTATTACTTTGTAAATGTTTTGTAATAAAATAATCAATTGGAATAAGTGAAATGGCTATGTGTGATTTTTTTATTTATTTTTTTAGAAAAGTTACTGTAGAAACCTAAACTAATTGGCATGGATAATTGTGAGTAGGATATATGTAAAAACTAATGTAATTTCTCAACTTAATATTACCAGAAATTTGAAATTAATATTAGGTCGCATAAACGTAATTATGCTTTTGGAGGTCAAAGTAAATCATGTTGGTGTGTTAAACCGGTTGAGTTAGCCAAACCTAAAAATTACTTGCTGGATTTACTTAATAATATGCAAAATTTGTAACTTAAAAAGCTGAGTGGAAATTGTTGCCTCAATTTTTTAAGTTGAGCCAACAAAATATTTTTTAGATAGTGGTTGCTACGTTGTTTCTGACAGTCTGACACTTGCCCTCCTTCTCCTCCTCCTTGCTGCACACACAGGAGTCGGGGGATGTTCTCCCAGTCTTTGTAGCTGAACAGACCACAGCAGTGAAACTACAAACAGCAGCAGGAGAAGAAAGAAAGTGGGTTTTTTGTTTTCTTTTTTAAAAATAAGGTTTTTATTGAAAGTTGAATACTTTTTCTTTTTTTGTTAAATTCATTTTCAACTCAAAGCATGTGTTCATGGATTAATAATACATTTTGAAATATCGATTTATAAATACAGTTTTCATTATCAATTAAATGAATAATGAATTACATATGAAATTATTTCTCAATGTGTTGTGTCACATTTCAAATTCAAAATTTAAAAAATTATTTTCAAAATCTTTTTAAAATAGAAAAAAGAAAAATAAGTAAATGGATTCAAACAATAAAGATTTATTTCCAACATTTAAAATGCACGTGGCTCTTTTTGTCCCCCATATGACCTAACAATTTTATCAAGAGGAAGAATCACAAGAGGACAGCTACAGCTGCAGGAGTCACGGCTCACTGAACCTAACAAGCGTTGCTAGTGGGTTGTATCCTTAGAGGATTATGGGATTGTACTCATTTAGATCTTTGTTTGGTCTGGAAAAATAATTTGATACTATACATCTTATTATTTGTCACTGTTTGAGGAAAAAAGGAAGAACCCCACTAACCCCTTCTAACCCCTTCTATAAATCTTTCTACATTACCTTCGCTGATTTCTTCCTTTAAACCATCAATGTGCCTTTTAGACCACATTCCTACAGGACTGTTCAAAGAAATTTTGCCACAAGACTTCAATTTAAAATCTGATTAATCTCTCTTTAGGAACAGGCTACGCATCACAAGCTTTAAAGTGGCCGTAATTAAATCATCAATTGACCTAGTTATCTTAGCTAATTATAGACCAATTTCTAAGTTTACTTTTACCTACAGAGTTCCTCGCACCACAGAAACATTATTAGTGAAGGTTATTATTAATGTTCTTATGGCCTCTTACGGTAGGCTCATCAACTCAGTATTGGAGTTCCACAGGGTTCGGTGGTAGGATCAATACATTTTATAGCATACGTGCATCCCTTCTGCATATAATATATAATTAGAAAAAAACTGCATAAATTTTGATTGCTATGCAGATGACACCGTGCTGTATTTATCTATGAAGCCAAATATAGAATTCTGCAGATTAAACTAAAAGCTTATCACAAAAAACCTGGTTCACTTTTAATTGCCTACTTTTAAATTCAGACATAAATTGAGGTTTATTGCATTCAGTAATAAAAATCTTGGAAACAGGATCTCTAACCAGATATTTACTTTAGATGGCAATTAGATGGGTCCAATAACACTGTGAGAAATTGTAGATCTCTTGTTTGCCAGCATATGTTGTTCAGCGCACTTATTAAACACATTAATTTGCACAATATTGCTAAAATTTGAAGCATCGTGTCTCGTGGTGATGTTGAAGATTGAGTTCATAGACTTATTTGTTTTTTTATTATTTCGCTCATATTTGCGTCTCTCCAATGGTTCAATTAAATTCAAAGTTTATATGCAAATATGAGAAGGATCATATCTTAAAGACTTCACATAACATATTATGCTAACAGAGCAATTCAGTCTCAGACTGCAGGCTTCTCAGCTCACCAAGTTCTACTATAATGGCAAAAAATAGCAAAACAACTGAAATGTTACTGAATGTAAAAATCAATGTGATATATATATATTTTTTTTTAATCAGTCGTGGACCGGGGCGATCGTGGCTCAAGAGTTGGGAGTTCGCCTTGTAATCGAAAGGTTGCCGGTTGGAGCCCCGGCTTGAACAGTCTCGGTCGTTGTGTCCTTGGGCAAGACACTTCACCCGTTGCCTACTGGTGGTGGTCAGAGGGCCCGGTGGCGCCAGTGTCCGGCAGCCTCGCCTCTGTCAGTGCGCCCCAGGGTGGCTGTGGCTACAATGTAGCTTACCATCACCTGTGTGTGACTGGGTGGATGACTGGATATGTAAAGCGCTTTGGGGTCCTTAGGAACTAGTAAGGCGCTATATAAATACAGGCCATTTACCATTTACCATAACCTTTGTCAGTCAACAGTCTGACAGTCAACAAAAATGCAGTGAGAATAAGTTCCTTTTTTGTACAACAGAAGAAGATTTCACACAGACACAGACTTTCTTTTGTCACCATTTAATCCTTTAGATTTACAGTTTACATCAGAAGAATCAAACATGACACAAAGAAGATACTAAAAATACCAAAACAATATACAAAAATATTTCCCTTTATAAACATTTTTACAAGTAGCTGCATCAACACAGTTCTCAGTTTTCAAAATATAACTTAACTGTCTTTGTATTACTAAGAAACTTCACATGAGATAGAAAAGGAATGTGGCTTTTAATTTCATCAAATGTTACCATCGCAAACAGAATTAGTAACAGTAACATTGCATTCTAGAAACATAACAGGTCACATGAGTCAAAGGTGTCAGTGAGCAATAATTTGGCTGGGAATGGTCTCAAGACTGCATAGTAGGTGGCTAATAGCTGGTGTTGTAAGCCATCACCTCTGTTCAGCTTTGGAAATCACTAGATTCAGTTATTTTTCCTTTTTAGACATTTTCTCATTGTTAATGTGATGAAAATAAGGATTTCTGATAAAGTTTGAGTTAAAAGAGTCCAGTCAAATTTTAGACGTTTTCATTTCAATTTAAGCTTATTAAGTATCGTTTTTCAAGTCGCTTGAAACTGATGATCTCAATTTAGACAGCTTCATCATGAAGACATAAGGCACAATGATATAAACCTCAACCAAATATGTCATTTTCAAATTCAAGAAAACAGACTCGACAGGGCTCCAGAAATCTGTGCACCAAGCTAGCAAAAGAAATAAACTCTGTCATACTTTGACTAGTATGGTGGAGGTTTGCACATCTCGTTGTATTTTGGTGGTCTCGTGAGGATCATCATGGTGTGGCTGTTGAAGCGATACAGGTGGTACACCATGATGGAGGAAAGAATCACACCAAGGAGCTATTGGGGAACACAGGAAGATAAGTTAGGCATCAGGTTTTATTTAAGGTTAAATTTTAATGTTATTAAATTCTTTTTTTACTTTTTGGAATTAGATTTTGTACTAGTTTCCTTTTTGTTCAGAAACAGATGCTATAATTTTTCAGCATGTCAAACGTGGGGGTATCAAACTTTGCTGAAAACAATTTTAAAACAGATTTGACTCCCAATATCTGACCACAAAAACATTTCTGCCTGATGGTAAAAAAGCTGAATTTCTCCCTACTGTGGCACAGGGTCTAAGGACCTCACAGTCAACAAAAAGTTATAACCCTAATTTTAGATGTGAATAATAAATAGTGACTAACAGTGACTAAAAGGGGAGAATGCAGATTTTAAGTTATAGATCAGGCATTTATGCTGCTGAATCCTTAAATAAGTGATAATACTCACAGCTAGAATAGCCAGAGTGAAGCTGACCACAATGTTGATTTTGTTAGTAAACTGGATGTGGTCCATGATGGTGGGAAAGCAGGTCTGAAAATAGAAGGAAAAATGAAAACTGTTAGTTTCTGTCATGGACACACAAATGACTAAAGCTTTTTCAAAACGGTGCTGGGTCGCTTACCTTAGTGTAGACGGACTTTCTCTGCCGTGTTAAAATCTGGTAAAGCTGCAAAAATAAAGACGTTACAAACTGTGACACACTGAATAGAAGTGAAGCGAGCGGGTGCGCCGATGCTTACGTTTTTTCTCAGAGTCTGACACTTGCCCTCCTTCTCCTCCTCCTGGCTGCACACACAGGACTCGGGGATGTTCTCCCAGTCTTTGTAGCTGAACAGACCACAGCAGTGAAACTACAAACAGCAGCAGGAGAAGAAAGAAAGAGGAGAGTTACTCATCTTCAGGAGGATGAGACGACAGCTGGAAGCAGACTATAAAAAGTATGTGTGAGGGTTTTTTGTTCAACTTTTAAAAAAAACAACCACAACAACAACAAATTCGAGACAATGATAATGTATCAAATTACTTGTGGACAGTTTACTCGCTCTTATTCTGAAAGCTTGCTTGCTCCTAACCATTAACTGTGTATAACACAGAGACCTGCAGTGATGGGAAAAAGAAAACACGTCTTCTGTCAGTTCCAAGGTTTTACATATCAGGGCTTAAAATGCATCTAACCCAGGGTCTTCATTTATAAAAATCACATTAAAATGCTTGAGTGCTGTGTGAAAAACTAAGAACACCCACCGTTTAGTATCATGCAGCAATAACTGGCAAACATTACTTGTTGCAGCCTTTCCATATGGTTTTATTAGTCTCTCACATCGCTGTGGAGGAATTTTGGTCAACTGTTCTGGTTAACATCATTAACAAGTTCATTGATGGTTGTGGAGACAGCTCTCTGGAGGTCCCACAACACCATTTCAGTCAGGTTGGGGTCTGGACGTTGACTGGACCATTACAGCACCATGGCTCTTTGCTTTTTCAGCCATTCTGTTATAGACAAGCTGTTGTGCTTGGGATCATTGTTCTGATTATACTCGGACATACGTGGACAGATAGCCTCACATTACACTCTAGAACACCTTGGTATACAGAGGAGTTCAAGGTTGACTCAGGGACTGTAAGTTGACCAGATCCCATGGCTATAAGATTAGCCCAGTTGTTCTGAGGTTTTAATGCCGATATGATGTCTTTAGTTTGGACCAAACATGCCACTGTTCATTATGACCAAAAATCTCCACTTTGTTCTCGGTGGTCCGAGAACAAAGTGAAGGTTGCAAACCTAAACTTTGCTGCTATGTTTTTCATTTTAGAGAAAAAAGACTTCCTCCTGGCAACTCTTAAAGTCACTTGTTCAATCTTTTTATAATTGTACTGTCATGAACTCTTTATTCATGACAGCAGTAAGAGTTAAGTTTATTGTCACACACTCTAACAGTGTTAGAGTGTGTGAATGTAGAATGGGAGGGAGGGCCTTCAGTTTTCAGGCCCCTCTTCTGTGGAACCAGCTTCCAGTTTGGATTCAGGAGACAGACACTATCTCTACTTTTAAGATTAGGCTTAAAACTTTCCTTTTTGCTAAAGCATATATTTAGGGCTGGACCAGGTGACCCTGAATCCTCCCTTAGTTATTCTGCAATAGACATAGGCTGCCGGGGGATTCCCATGATGCATTGAGTTTTTCCTTTCCAGTCATCTTTCTCACTCACTATGTATTAACAGACCTCTCTGCATTAAATCATATCTGTTATTAACCTCTGTCTCTCTTCCACAGCATGTCTTTTATCCTGTCTTCCTTCTCTCACCCCAACCGGTCGCAGCAGATGGCCGCCCCTCCCTGAGCCTGGTTCTGCCGGAGGTTTCTTCCTGTTAAAAGGGAGTTTTTCCTTCCCACTGTTGCCAAAGTGCTCGCTCATAGGGGGTCATATGATTGTTGGGTTTTTCTCTGTATCTATGAAGCGCCTTGAGGTGACTTTTGTTGTGATTTGGCGCTATATAAATAAAATTGAATTGAATTGAATTAACATAGTTTTGTTGAATAAATAATGGCACAATGTCATATGTCATGTTTCATAGTTCACCTGAAGTTATTTTTTTTACCTAATATTAAGACCTGCTAAGGGGAAGATTACAAGTATTATGTCCTGATAGACAAAACCTTCGACTTTAAAGAGGGTTTACTTTCATTTTCCCATGACTGTAGCTCGGGAATAAAGCCAACACTCAAGGGCCCTAAATTCACATTAAAAAATATAACATCTAAATAATGAAAATTAAAAAACAAAATAAGATATTTAAAATAAATAAAGAGACAACCCTGAGCAGGTTAGAATATCTTACCTGTTTCTGAATGTCCACAGCCATGTTCCTCACATCCTTTCGAGATTTGTCCAGAGGAACAAACTTGTGGAATCTCTCCTCCATTCTGCCTTTGACCTGCAAACATGAAACATTTTTATATCATAAATTAAATTTACAGGATACAAAAATGTTTAATGTAGACAGATCATCATTAAAAAACATCTGACATTTCAAGGTAATGAAAATGTGTCTGTATTAACTGAGTTGACTTTAAAGTACATATTTAAAAAAACATTTCCAGTTAAATCAAATACTTTTATGTACTTGACTCCAAGCGTCCTGTCCTTACCTGAGGATAAGAGCTGGCAGCAGGGATTCCAGTCATCAGCATCAACAGACATCCTGTGAACATGAACACCAGGAACTGCAGAGAGGTACACAAAGACTTTTAATCTGATATCTTCAGTATGTGGAATTACTGAAATTACTTTACCCTGACCACTTTCACAAACATGTTGAGGCTTCAAAGTCACATTTCAGAAACAAATCATTGAAGCGACACTGTTACATCATCATTATTTATGGTTTTATAAGGAAGAAAAATAAGACAGTGCTGATCAGCTGGACAGTTCTAACACTGATAGAGTCCTCAAACTATTTTTCACAGCAGCTCATTTTAGAGCATTTGGAGCTAAATGGCTTCATTTAGGTTGATGAACAATTTCTTTTCTTTATTAAGTCAATGAGATTGTTGGCAGCTAAATGACTAAACTTTCATTCTGAGGTTGTGGAGATCTTTGTGCTCACCATGATCAGGGCCACTTTGCTCTCCTTGTGGGCTCCATAGGCTCCCAGTACAGCAATCATCATGGTGATGAAACCAATGATGTAGACAATGAAGAGTTTGGTAGCGTGACCCTCCAGCTGTGGACAGAAGTGTCACGAAAGGTTAATGGGCTTTGTCTGTTTGTTCCCACATGTTACATTTATGTTTGAATGTGTGCTCACGTTGTATCCTCCTTGAATGTTCATGAAGAACTGGCACCACAAAGCGAGGAGGATGACAACTCCACCAACAACCTGAACAAACAGAAACAGTCTGGTTAGAGCTGCTGGATCCTTTAAACACAACCAGGATATGAAATGACTGCACAGCCACGCACGTGGACGAGCACAACAACAAACTCTGAAAGTAAGAACAAACATGTTGAGTTGATGTCGGTTTATTTTACTCTTCTAAGCTTCAGTTTCATTTAATTGTAAAAAAGGAGGCAAATGTGGTTGTTTTTGACTGCTGCGTCTGCCTGCTGACTGGTTTGAAGTCTTTAAGGAGATTCTGGATTAAAGTCTGCGATTATCATTTGCTAAATCTCTTTACTCACCATGAAGAATATGTTGAAGACAGTGAAGATGTGTTTGAGGCAGATGTTGATCTGAGCCATGTTTGCAGCTGGAAAATGCAGTCAAAATAACAGTACTGTTCCCAAAGTCCAGATGAGCTCCGACTGCAGCGAAGTGAAGTGAGAGGAGAGCAGCTGAGTGAGCTGCTTTGAAGGGTTTCAGGGCTTTGCTGGGCGGGACGTCCGGTATGTTAGAGGTGGAAACTTCTGTGGAATGGTTGATTAGGAAGGGGAGGTTGAACGCAGGGTCTTCCTCCTTCCAGTTAAATCCAGTGGAAATAGTTGTTGCTGTGAACAGGGAGGGAAGCTGTTCTCAGGCTGGCTGGAATGGAGGAGAGGGCGGTGTTATGCCCCGTTTAAAACAATCCAGATGTGGAGACACGATTCCTTTTAGTTTCATGAGAATCTGTCGTCAGCAGGAGGAGCTGACTTACTGAAATTCAGTTTATTCCTCTACAGTTTAAAGTAGATTTTACTGCATCTGCACACAATGTACTCAGAGTTTTTTAAATAGTGAGAGATATATTTAGAGGAGTATTACACTAACACACAGCGATGTTACATCCTTTTTATGTTATATCATCACATTTCTGCAGTGATTTAAAATGTAAAGCAGTATGAGTACTGCACTCAAATACAGATTACATCGACTTTAACTTCCCCCCTTATTACTTTTATAGTTGCATCTTATTAAATAATACTTTTTGTTTTATTTATTTTTTGTTTGAAGTAAGTTTTATACTTTTTTGTGTCTTTGTAGTTTTTTGTGCATATCACACTTGATTCTTTTATGATTCCTAATCATTTTTCATTGTGGAATAATTCGACCCACAAAGACTTTGAGCATCCACAGAGCACTTTTAGTCCTCCGAGTGTGAACGAGCTGTCAGACAGAGCAAAGCAATGCAAACACTACCCTCCAATGAGTCCCACGTCACTGTTTTGCAGAAATCTATAATTTGGGAAAAATACATGAAAAAATGTGTCATTATTGCCTCGTTAAGCCATGGAAAAATTCAAGTGTTCTTATAATGTCCCGTGTTTAAACTCGCACAAATCTTGTGTACACCATTGCAGTGTGAGTGTGGTGGTTTCTTACTGGTCATTATTGGAGCTTAACACCTTCTTGTACAGCGGCCATTTGGGGCCGTACGTAACATTAGCATAGTTTATTTTGTGCAGTAGGCGCCCGATGAATCACAGATATCTACCGTTTTAAGAGGATAATAAACATAATTTTAAGGATCCTGTATGCTCTGTGTAATATGGATAACTGCAATAACTGTAGCATTAGAGCAGAAGGTACCTTCATCTGACAGTGCTGATCCCGATAAGTATGAAGACACCGTGACTTTGGGAACAGGTAGAAAATATTCTTCAGAGTTGAGCCATTTAAATAATTTATGTGTAGTGTAAAATATAGACACGCAGAGAAGACAGAGGAGATGTGATAGTCTAAATCAAATCAAGACATTCAGAGTATATCCGGAGGTAGCCTAATTTATTTCAGCCAATCACGACAAACTGCATACTGTGCATCAAAAACTGTTATGTAATAAAACTGTTTAAAATTAAATTGAATTAAATCCTCCACTGTGAAAAAAGTAGGTGAGGTTTGTGTTTATGCAGGGGCAGGGCATAAACTCATAATCCTAGCGGTCACATGCAAAGTTTTAAGGCGTGGGGCAACCACCTGTCATGGGAACCCAAACTTCAATAGAAGAGTAGTAAATTTAGGTCAGAGTAATATCATGTCTTTTACCAGTTTTAATTTAGCTTTGATATAAAGTGAGTAAATATTTATTTGTATTTTATATAGATAAATTACTATACATACTTGTAATTTCACACTGAATTTCTGTTATTACTGCCGCCCACCTGCACTATCTATACACACAACTAGGATGCCCTGACCAGCACTTTGTGCCCCGTAAGTTGCCAGGAGAGCTGCACACAAGACAAGTTAGCATTTTTACATGGTTAGTGGTTTAGCTTGTTACACTCCAATTTTTCCATTAAAACAAGACAGATTGAGGATGCCTCTCTCTGGATGCTGCCGTGGCCCGTGACCTTTCTCTACTAACCAATTACTAAGAATACAATAACTTCCTTTTTTAAACAAACGTCAGTGAAACAGAACAAGATTTTAATACAACACAGATTTTGTTTTCTTATCTTTTAATCCTGTAAGACATTTACATTTACAGTTTGCACCAGAAGGATTAAATATGACACAAAGAAGACTCCAAAAATAATTTTAAAAAATACAGAAATATTTTCCTTTATAAACATTTTTACAAGCAGCTGCATTAGCACAGCCCTCAGTTTTCAAACTACAATCCTCAAATTCTCCAAGCTACTAGCAAGCGCCACGTGACGTAACAAGGGAATGTGGCTGTTCTTTTATCCAGTGTTACCATGACAACAGAATCAGTTACATTAATGCACGGTCTGATATTGTCATGTTGACATTGTTCCTGGATCAGCAATACTAATTTGAGTCCTGGTTTAACATTCCAAGTAACCAATCACATTGTAGTGATGTCATCACTGTCACTTTTGGTGTTGCTTTTTGAATCATTTTACGGACTTTCAGTAGATACACCTGCGGTATCACTTAGAAGTTCCTGCGCCACTATCGTTCTCGAGTTATGGCATTCACAAACTTGAGTGTCCACACCGTCTTCCCGCCCAGCAGCATTAGGATAATACCCGATCAGCCTTTTATGACTGAGGGCTAACAACATGCAGTGCACCAAGGTAGCTAAAGAAAAGAAGTCCATTGTATTTTGACTAACATGCTGGGGCGTTGTGCAGCTCCTTGTATTTTGGTGGCATCATGGAGATCATGATGGTGGGTCTGTTGGGGTAATACAGCTGGTGGATCATAATGGAGGACAGAATAATGCCAAGTAGCTGTAGGGGAACACAAGAAGTTTAGTTAAACATCGGGTTGTCTTCAAGTTTTTGTTTTTAAAGTGAACCAATATTAGTGACTAAGCTGCTACATGTTTACCCAGAATATTTTTTTTTTTTTGACTGAAGAAGATTTGAGTAATAATTTAATTTTTGTTCTGCAATAGATACCATACCTTTCTAACTTTGAACATGGAGAATTCAGACTTTGTTGGCACATATTTACCCACAATATTATTGGGTGGGTAGTGGGAGGTGAGAGACTCAAGAGTGACCTTGGTCTTCCTCCCATTAGGGCCTACATGGATGACATGACCATTACAACAACAAAACCATGTACTAGGTGATTGCTACAGAAGCTCCAGGAAAACATAGAATGGACAAGAACGGAGTTTAAGCCAAGTAAACCTCGCAGAATCTCCATCATAAAAGGAAAACTGACAGCCGAGCAATTCTATATCAGTGGAGAACCAATTCCAACAGTCTTAGAGAAGCCCATAATGAGCCTGGGACGGTGGTATAATGCAGACCTCAATGATACGTGGCAACTAAAACAACTAAGGCTTAAATTGGCTGACGACCTCCAGCAGATTAACAACACTGCACTCCCAGGAAAACTGAAGCTCTGGTGCTTCCAGTTTTGGTTATTACCCAGACTACTGTGCCGTTGAAAATGTACGGGGTCTCACTCAATCATGCCAATCGACTAGAGGCTAGTGAGATCCTCCTTTAAGAAGTGGCTCGGACTTCCCAAGTGCCTCAGCAGCATTGGACTCTACAGTGACGGGATACTGTCATTGCCTATCCCTAGCCTGGTTAAGGAGTTTAAATTTCCAAAAGTGAGGCTTGAGATGTCACTCACGGACTCCTGGCACCCCATAGTGAGAGGCAGTGCTCCCACCCTAGCAACGGGGAGTAAGTGGACCCCAGCCACATCTGTGCTACAGGCGAAATCCACTCTTCAGCATTGTGACGTGGTGGGTCACGTCCAACAGGGCAGAGGAGGATTTGGTCTTAGCGCAGTAACACCTCGATGGGAACAGGCATCTGTAACCGAACATCGGAAAATGGTAGTGGAGGAGGTGCGACGACAGGAGGAAACAGCCAGACATGCCAGAGCCGTGGCACTGGTCAAACAGGGTCGCTGGATGAATTGGGAAAGTGCGAAAAAGAGGAAACTCTCATGGTTTGAAATCTGGGGCATGGAGTCTAATAAACTAAGTTTCATCATCCGAGCGGCATACGATGTGCTACCTTCCCCAATAAATGTGCAGCTGTGGTTTGGAAAGGACCCATCCTGCCCCCTGTGTATAGTCCCAGCCACACTAAAGCATATCTTGGTTGGTTGTAGGACTAGCCTTACTCAGGGCAGATACACATGGAAATACAACCAGGTTCTCAGGTGTCTTGCCGAGAAAGTTGAGTGAAAAAGAAAATCCATTAACGCTAAACCTTTCACGAACCAAGAGGAGCGTCAGTCTTCATCAACATTTGTCCGGGAAGGAGACAAACCGAGGACAAGCCCCTCAAACCCAGACCTGGGCCCGCTGAAGGCCGCCAGGGATTGGCAGATGCAAGTGGACTTGGATCAGAGGCTAATTTTTCCCACAGAGATCGTAACAACTACTTTGCGACCAGACCTCGTCCTTTGGTCAACTTGGCACCTGAAGCAGAGCACAGAGGCTGGAAGATCAAGGTGCGCCTGGTGGAAGTGAGGTGCAGGGGCTTTGTTACCAGTACAACAGCAAAACTGCTTAGAGAAACTGGGATCAGAGGACAGGCGCAATGGCAGGCTATAAGAGATCAAGCTAACACTGCTGAGAGGACCAGTCACTGGATATGATTAAAAAGGGCTGACATCACTTGGGCAGCTAAGGCAGTCAGCTAACCAGGAGAGAAAAGAAATATTCCGCTCTTCTCCTCTCTGCTCTTCTTCCCTTTTCTGGGAGGCAGTGGGGAGGTAGAGCGTACAGCCCGATCCGGCAGGGAGGTGTGGGAAGCCAGATTGGGTGCCCCCCTTCCAGCTCTTCTCTCTACTCTCTCCTATCTTGTCCCTTTTGTCTTACTTCTCTCTATCACCTTTTCTATCCCTTTGAAGAAGTTAGGCCCAATAAATGCTAAAGAGGTAAGTATTATTTCTCAGTTGCAGTGAATTGATAAAAAGAAAATGTAGGAAACTAAACAGAAGAAAGAAGAAAAGAAATAACAATTTAACATAAACCAGTGACACACTCCAGGGCCTGATCAACCCTGGCAGGGCCTCCTTGGATGAGGGTGTCTAGTGAGAATGGCCGAAACACCTGATGAATGCAAGGTCCACTACTGATGATGTGTCCCAAATTTAAAATGGTAATCTAGATCGATCTCTAACCCCTAAACCTAACCAAGGAAGGAAAATGGCAGATTAGCCTGGGTAAAAGACCGAAAGTTGAGGCAAAGTTTCTGGGCTGCCTTTCCTCATAACAGCCATCCCTCAAGAGTCTCTCCATCTAAAGCAATGCATTATCAGGGACTGTAACATCTAGTCCTTTTAACTGAACTATATATGACTTTTTGAATGTTAGGTGCCTGAATCACCACCCCCTTCACCACCATGCTGATGGTTAATATAAGGTGTTTTTTTTCCAATGTGACACTTTCCATTATGACCAGAAATTTCCATTTTAGTCCCAAAGTATCGTCTTTCTCAAATTCTAAAGTCATGAACTTTATTATTTAAGTTGTTAACCTGTTAGCAGTCGGACGTACCGCCCACGGTACATTGGATGGTTTAGGGGACTAATTGTAAATTTGTAGGACTGCTAAGGGGTTAACAGGCGTCTGTAGAATTTGACTGTAGTTTATGAGATTTTTGAACTTCCATCCACTCCTAGTCAAATCGTTTCCTTGTGTTTAAACACACCTGATTGTCCCAAAACAGTAAACTGCTTTTATAGAGGTGCTCGCACTTTCTGATGATCAGCCCTGCATTTGATTGGCAGCAGAGGCTGCTACCTGCCCCGGCAGAGAATGCAGATTGCAAATTATAGAGTGGACATTTACACTATTGAATCCTTGATTAATACTCACAGCTAGAATAGCCAGAGTGAAGCTGACCACAAGTATGATGTTGTAATGAAACTGGATGTGGTCCATGATGGTGGGAAAGCAGGTCTGAAAATAGAAGGAAAAATGAAAACTGTCAGATTCTGATATAAACTGAGAGATGATTTAAGCTTTTTCAAAGTGGGGCTGGGTCGCTCACCTTAGTGTAGACGGACTTTCTCTGCAGCATGAAAGTCTGGAAAAGTTACAGAAATAAAGACGTTACAAACTTTGACACACCGTGACCAGTGAAGCGAGTGGGTGCATCGATACTCACGTTGTTTTTGACAGTCTGACACTTGCCCTCCTTCTCCTCCTCCTTGCTGCACACACAGGAGTCGGGGATGTTCTCCCAGTCTTTGTAGCTGAACAGACCACAGCAGTGAAACTACAAACAGCAGCAGGAGAAGAAAGAAAGAGGAGAGTTACTCATCTTCAGGAGGAACACAGAGGAATTCATGGTCCACTCAGTGACTGTGGTATTGTGTTAACTCACACCTGACCAACAAACTGCCAAAGCTTCTGCTTTTATAGAAGTGCTCACACTTATTAATGATTACCTAATCAAGTGCATTAGAAACAATAAGGACTTAGTTTACTTTTATACAATTTAACTTACTTCTTTTTATATAAACAAAGGCACCATACGGTGTAATATGTCTCGTTTGACATCACATCTGAGGTTATTTTTAAGTGATTATAAAACCCGCCAAGGACCACATTGCATTTCTTAAACAGTGGATACTTTATTTTTTCCATGACTGTAGCTTTTGGTTAAACATTAAATATAAATACAGGAAAATAAAACAGGTGGCAATATCTTACCTGTTCCTGAATGTCCTCGGTCATGTTCCTCACGTATGTCGAGGATTTGTCCAGAGGCACAAGCTCTCTGAATGTCTCCACTCCGATGCCTCTGAGCTGCAAACATAGACATTATGTTTACATCGATTAGATTTACATAGTAAAACTTTTAGAAAGCATCTTAAAGGTTCAGGTAATGGTAAAAAAAAAGAGTTTATATGTGCTGATGATTATAATAATGTAAAACAGGTTTATAAGTCGGTCTTCATGTCAAATGATTCGACCCCACAGCAGCACATCCTGGCCTTTACCTGAGGATGTATGATGGCAGCTTGGATTCCAGTTATTAACATCAGCCAACATCCAATGACCGTGTACACCAAGGACTGCAGAGACATGCAGGGATACTTTTAATCTAATATCTTTAATCTTTGGGGCTTAGTAGAAATCAGAGTGATGGAATTATAACTTTTACAGTATTCTGAACTAAATGGCTTCATAAGATTTATTGAATCATTTCTTTTCTTTAATTTAATGAGTGGAAAATGTAATCACCGTGATCAGAGCCACTTTGTTCTCCTTGTGGGCTCCGTAGGCTCCCAGCGTGGTGATCATTATGGTGATGCAGCCTACGATGAAGAGGATGAAGAGTTTGGTGGCACGACCCTCCAGCTGTGGAGAGAAGTGTCACGAAAAGGTTAGTGGGCTTTGTCTGTTTGTCTCCACGTGTTGCATTTATGTTTGAATGTGTCCTCACGTTGTATCCTCCTCGAATGTTCATGAAGAACTGGCACCACAGAGCGAGGACGATGGCCACTCCACCAACAACCTGAACAAACAGAAACAGTCTGGTTAGAGCTGCTGGATCCTTTAAACACAACCAGGACATGAAATGACTGCACAGCCACACACGTGGACGAGCACAACAACAAACTCTGAAAGTAAGAAACAAACATGTTGAGTAGATGTCGGTTTATTTTACTCTTCTAAGCTTTGGTTTCATTTACATGTAAAAAAGGAGGCAAATGTGGTTATTTCTGTTTTACTCACCATGAAGAATATGTTGAAGACAGTGAAGATGTGTTTGAGGCAGATGTTGATCTGAGCCATGTTTGCAGCTGGAAAATGCAGTCAGAATAACAGTACTGTTCCCAAAGTCCAGACGAGCTCCGACTGCAGCGAAGTGAAGTGAGAGGAGAGCAGCTGAGTGAGCTGCTTTTAAGGGTTTCAGGGCGCCTCACACAGAGAGGCGTCATGGATATGTTGGATAAGGAAACTTCCAAGGAATGGATAGAGAATACAGGAATCATATTTAAGAACTTCCTCTTTGTTTTTCCAGGAAACCTAGTGGAGATCACTGGGTTCAGAACAAAGGGCAGTGGAAAAATTAGTCATTCAACAGGAGAGGCTGCTTACTGTAAGCCAGCTTATTGACACAGCACCTGAACAAAATGTATTCTGTTTTTTGGGGTTTTTTTTAATAAGAAATGTACGTTTCATAGGTTGTAAGTATATTCTCCTGTAATCCCAAAATAAAAATGTTTTGGGATTGAAAATTCTTTAGGTTATTTAAGTATAATGATTAAATAACAGACATCAGGGCTTTTATTACACTATTTTCTGGTTCAAATGTCTTTTAACTTCAGGAGTTTCACAACCTGAAACAACGGAATGAAACAAAGACACGTCTGAACATTAAATCATAATTTTTAACATCTCATAGTCGAGCTTTTTGCAGCACCTGATACTCACCTAAACCTGGGTCATCCGTGGCACTAACATGACAGAAGGCTGAGTGAGGAAGATAGCATTTTACAGCATTTGGAAATGGAGTCATACTCTGCTGACAGGGGATGAGGTGGAAGAAGGTCAGATATTGGAAGCAAGAACATGGAAGCTCAAAGGAGGACATAGATGAGGACCCTGAGCAGAGTTAAAGTGGCGACACCCAAATTTCATTATGGATCAGCTAGGGATCTGCCAGCCTGTGTGGTCTCACGTTCCAGAGGTTTATCCTCTGAGCAGGGATGGTGTGACAGCAGATCACACTCTCCCTTCTCAGGCTCATCAAAAGCTAGCTTTGGCCTTCTTCCACCTCACCTTCTAATGTCTGGAGGTCTGACGCTTCTTCTACATATTCATCCTTCCGTCTGCTTCCTGACGCGTGGATACAGGTTGATGTTCGGCAGACTGAAGTAGCTTTGTTGCATTCTGTTTAAGAGGTCCCAACTTCGGTGGGACAGTGGACGTGCTGTCCTTCTCCTCGTTCTTTACAGTGACAGTCAGTAACACACAGACAATGATATTCAACTAAAAAACAACAAATAGTCTGAGGTAAGGCAAATACACAGCATTTGTGACATGAAATATGAAGAGAAGATGGGGGAGAATTCGTACAACACGCAGTTGTGTAAAAACAGTAACTGTAAAGACATTAGAAAATAACTGTAAACTGCTACGTCCACACTAGCCCGAATAGATTTTTCGTCTGAAAATGCTCCGCGTCCACACTGGCGTTTTCAGTCGTTTTCACAGAGTTGTGCGTCCACGTTGAAACGACCGAAAACTCTTACGTTCCAGTACTGCGCATGCGTGAAACGCAAGATGATTCGGCCTGCCTCATTTCTGTCTGCCGTTTATTTACTTTGCGGCTCTTTGAAACGTCGCGGCAAAATGTCGAGGAAAAGCACCGAGTTTTTTAAATGGACTAACAATGAAGTGGAGTTGTTGCTGCGAGTAACATAAAACTACAAAGTTGGCAAAGCGAGTGAGATTTAAAGAATTTGAAGAAAAGCTATCGGGAGCATGTACAGACTGATATTAACCTTTAATAGGGCTGTCAAAATTGAGAGCAAAAAAAACAACAACTGCTGTATAATGCCCTCCACTCTCTTTGTTTAATTGGTCACATGACTGCATCACATGACTAACATGCGTCATCGTTTTCAAATGTCTGTTTTCGCTGCCCACAGTGCGCATAAGAGCGTTTTGAAAACGCCGTCCCAGTGTGGTAGTGATGGGATTTCCGGCTCTTTTTAGAGAACCGGATCTTTCAGCTTGACTCATTAAAAAGAGCCGGCTCTTTCGGGTCCGAACCGGCACTTCAGATTGTTTTGCTGCTTTAATTAATTTATTATTAACAATAATATAAAATTATGCACAAAACGAATTACTAATGTAAAAAAAGTGGTTTTATTTATATATGTTTATATATAAATATAAGCGGTGGCCCCTCGAGACAAAGCACGTACAAACTCCAAAACATTTCTAGCATTAACTGAACTTCAAAACAGAGCTACCTAGATCACTTAAATTACACAACTGAAAGCATGTGTGTATTGTTTGTGTATTTATACACAAGCACTCATATATATTCAAATAATTTTTAAAAAAAAAGTTCATTTACCTGTTACTACCACACACCAAATACGGTCGTTGGTACTTGCTGGCTTGTGTCGCCACTGACAAAAGCTCAACACTGCGCCCAGCATCCTGGAGCACTTCTGTTGTCTTTTGTACCTGTTTTGGAGTTTTTACGTGTTTTGAAGTTTGTACGTGCTTTGTCTCTAGGGTCTACCATAAATAGACATTTATTTATTCACTCCACATAAAATGTAATAAATAAATCATATAATACAAAAAACAATTTCATTCAAACCCATTTCAACTTTTAACTATTTAAATTTTCAGCTTTTTCCTTTTAAACAAATTTAAAGTGAAACAACACAAAACACTGCAAACCACAACACAATTAAATATAAATTAAAATATGAAAACAAAAAGAAGATGCATATTCTCTGTTATATGGGCCTGCATGAATAAACTTTCTGAATCCTTTATCATCCACAACTGAAAATAGTTGTGGATGATTACTATACCTTTCTAATGTAATGTTGTTGTCCCTGGCTCTTTCTCTGTCTCTCCCTCCTGCTCGGTTCCTGTGCTACTGAGTGTAACTACCGCCCCTTTCTCCTCATCCCAGCGCAAAGCACAAGGCTCGCATGCGGAGTGAAGCAGAAAAAAAGTGTGAGAGAGGGTGAGAGAAAGAAAAAACAAAACAAAAAAACCCCCAAACCCACGGTTTGCAATGAGGACCCGGATCGCGTCGTTCACGTCAAAGACCCGGCTCTAAGAGCCGTTTCGTTCGCGACCGACACATCGCTACAGTGTGGACGGTAGGCCAAAACGGAGAGAAACGATGCGTTTTCATACGAAAAAGCATTAGTGTGGACGTAGCGTTAATAGCAAAAATTCACGTGCTTTACCTTGTGGTAATTACCAATCCTTAGGACACGGTTATATTTCTCACCCGATACAAAAGGTGTGAAGATTGTTGGGAATTGTATTTCCAAACTTAAAATATGTGTGTTTGTAATGTAAATAAATGACAGACCCGTGGTTAGAGAAGTAAAACTTTATTTAGTTTCACAGGAAACATTAAATTTATCTTATTATCCAAAAAAAGCTTTCAGAAACATTTCTTAAATAAACTTGAGTATTTTAAATAAATAAATATCAAAGATGTTCAACACTCCATTTTAACGGCAATAATTTCTCAATAATTAAACAACTTTCAAAGAAATTTCCAGAAAAACCTGAAAACATGTCAAAGAAATTTCCAGTAGTTAAATATATGCATGAAAATGAATTTGGGTTCCTTTCAATGACACTTGCCAAAAAAGGGTCAGAAATTAAATGCCGCTAAAATAAAGCACTGCTCGATGTTAGCACCCCCGGACACTTTCAGATGTCGGCAGCGTCATGCACCATGCAGCGTCAGAGCCCTTTGGGTTTTTGATCCGGTTAAGGTGACCTCATCTCAAGGGAGAAGCTGAGATGCAGAACGAGGCGATCCAGGAGCGAGCGAGTTTGGCGGAGGCGACAGAGAGCTGGCGCAGAAATGATTCAGGGTCGAGTGCAATTTACAAGACGCGGCCGATGCTTCTAAAGTTTGCATCATACAAAATATAATTAACACATTCTAAAAATATCTCTCTTTGCCACAGAGCGCCACACCTGTCCACACCAGAACACTAAATGTGGTTTAAGCCTCAAAATAACTGACAACAAAAATCTCTCGTTTTTTAAAATGTCTGCTTAAAAAACCTCAAAGATCTACAAAATGTCTGAAAGCTAGCTGTGGAGATGTTTCCATCAAATTTCAAGGTGACACAAAAACATTCAACAAGTTACAACTTCTCACATTTGAGCTCCACCTCCATCTGTTTTCTGATTAATGATTTAGTGAAGAAAATTTCTAAAACTTTTCAGAAATAGCCTCTGCCAAATTTAGTTTTCACCACCAGCAGTTTCTTCATTCATTTTAGCATTACTTCCATTTTTCAATATATGCTGCCATTAAATAAAGTTTACATTTACTCATGCACCATCTTGTGGTGCGAAATGGTATTACATTAAGGTAGAACTCAGCCTTGGTTTAAGGTGGCATCTCTTTAACACCACACACAGGTGTTTTGAGAATAAAGTCATAGCTGTGTTTCTTAATATTCACCAATATTTATAGATTTAGTTAATTTTGTGAGGTTCTAAACTATTTTTAAATAAAAAGTCTTTAAAATGCAGAAGGAAAAAGAAAAATCTCAGATCTAATATTCTGGTCTTTTTCCACTGCTGTTCATATGAAATTCTGGGGGCTTCTGTTTGTAGGACTTTCATAATGATGGTGGAGCTTTAGAGGGCGTGGACCTGAGATTGACCAGTGAAGATGAGTGTTTATGTAAGCTGCGCCAAAATACAGAAAGCAAAACAGAAGAAACGACACCAACCATTTAAAAAAAAAAAAAAAAAAAAAAAAAAAAAAAGAAGAGAAACCCGAAGCAAAGGGAAGCTTGGCGTTACCCGACAGACCCTTGACGGGCTCATTCCAGAGGTTCAAGGTCAGAGAAACAGTTCAAATAGCAGAATTATTAACTTTTTCAAGAAAATCTTCTCAGTTTTGAAGAAAGTGCCCGCATGTGCCCGAGAACTGAAAGTTTATTTTATTTGGGATTTAGTCAAAGTATCTGCATTATTCTGAAGTTTGTGGAAGTCCACATGTGAGAACACCAGCTGTGAATGCTCACATGAATGGGCGGTGTGTGGGGGCAAGGGCGTGGTCTCAGCTGAGGTAGGTGAGGATGACAGACTGTATGGGCAGCCTGCAGACTGGGCACAGTTTGTTCCTCTTCTTCAGCTTCCTGGCGCAGACGTAGCAGGACATAAGGTGTCCGGTCCGTCCGTGCACGATGCAGCCATTCTTTGGTCGCGACTGACAGATGAGGCAGGGGTCCAGGCACGAGTCCGGCAGACGCCACTCCGCCGAAACGCTGCGCTCCATATCGGGGACTTGCATGGTAGGAGGAGCAGCTGGAGCTGCAGCTGGAGCAGGGGAAGGTGGGAGAAGCTCCTGAGAATCAATGGAGGATGAGTGTGAGGAAGAGGAGGGCTGGGATTCGGGAGTCCAGAGCTTCTCCTGTGAATAGGAGGAGGAAGGCTGGGAGCATGAGAGGAGATCCTGGGAGTTTGGTGCGGAGGAGGCGGAGTCAGCAGCGGCGGAGGAGCAGGTGGAGTCGGACGCACACTGTGAGTGCAGAGGAGGAGTTTTTAATCTCTTCCCATCTGGAACATCGACTCCGTTCTCCTCCATGTCAGAACCTGCAGGACACAAATCAATCAATCGATTAGCAGCTTGTCTGTCACCAAAGATTAAACTGACAGCAAGCTGCAGTTCCTCTAGTGGCCACTTGAGGAAAAAGTGAGCCAGTCAGCACCTGCAGGTTCTCACCTGAACATCTCTGTGCTCTTCTAGAGCGTTTTTAATTAAATTATTCGATTTCTAATACTACTAGTACTAATTATAATAATAATAATAAGACTTGAAAATGATTTCTACATTCATTTTGTGATTGGCTATTCATTAGAAAGTGTGTGCAGATAGGGATGTGCACCAAAAATCGAGTATCAGCTACATCGATCTGAGATGAGGTGTACAGCAGCAGCTTGTCTCTTTTTCCTCTCTGCCTAATGATTGGTTTTCTAAATTGTCGCTTCGGTATTCTGATGTAGACAATCATCACCAGTGGTTTTAGGTAGGCTGTGTCTGACTAATATGAAATAATCTGAGTGATGTGTAATTCTGCACAGGTGTGTTGACATTGGCACACAGGGACATCTGACCTGGTTTTATAGACTGAAGATATTCTGGGGGTTTTCTAACCTTTACACTCGTCTTTGATTCACTGGAGATTTCCCTTTGTTATTTGAAAAGTTATTTGTTATTTTTGTTTTTTGTTTTTTTGGGGGGGTATGTTAAATGAAGGAGTCCAAACTTGATTGACTTTTGAAACGTCTGTGTCCCCCTTCTTTCGTTTGCACCTCTTTGACAGCATTACTCTGAAAACAAACTACTTTGGTCTCTGTAGTCATGATAAGATTTACCTGGAGGTTCTTTGGCAGCTGATAGGTTGGTCGGCTTTGTGGGCAGGGCTTTAGGGCTGGAGGAGGCACAGTTGACGGACACATCAGGTAGCCAATCCTGGCGCAGATCCCAGCAGCGGAGGCAGTTTCTGGGCAGAGGAGGGTTCAACTCATCGCATTTCGCACAGCGCCAGTAATCCTGAGAGGAAAACACTCCATTACACCTGAACAACTTGCGTAAGTGTGTGGCTTTGTGTCATCTGTGTGTTTGTGCAGCAACTCACAGCTTCAGTAATCTCTGTGTCTTCATCAAAGGAGTCGTCGTCATCTGCTTCGAAGATCGTGACCTCATATACCTGCAGCACACAGACAAGATGGCTATTAGTAACGTTGTCGAGCCAAGGTAGATGTTTAATGGCCAGCTCGGTCTATTAAGTGGTTCTTACCTGATCATCAGCAGAGAGAGAAGCATCATCTTCATTGTAATCATCTGAATCTATGGACTCGACTTCAAATTCAACACTGAAGTTGTCGCTGTCAGAGTCTGACGCTGCGTCCGTGACCTCTGACCTCCCAGACTAAACACACACAGAGTCCACATTACACATTATACATCAACACAGGCTCAATAAACCACTGAATGTGCGTCATGCTCACTGTGCTGTGCGAGTCAGATGATTGGCTGCTGTGTCTTTCTCGCCCGCTCCCAAGTCCTCCAATCACACACCAGGACAGGCTGTCGTCGAACGTCAGCGAGTAGCTGTCAGACCGTCTCCTTTTCGTGCCTCCCTCTTCCTCCTCCTCCTCCGAGTCTTCTTCAACATCCCCCTCGTCTACACTGTGTGAGGGACCTGCAGACAAAAGGTGGGCGGAGTTTGGTTAAACAGTTAAACACCTTGAATGAAATGGTGGTGGAGTTAGTACTGGTACATCTTGAGGAGAAACTCACCTGGCTCATTGCTCCTGCAGCTCCACCTTCTCCTCCTCCTTCTCCTCCTCCTGTCAGGCGATGAAGAGCAACCTTCTGTTTCTGCCGCCTGAAAGCACAAACACGTTTTTGAGCTGATTTTCAAACTTTTAAACTCTTGTTGGGCCATAGAATAATCACCAAATTCCATGTGACTTTTAAATTAGATCATACACATTAGATTTGTTTATGATCATCATCCCCAAAAGGTTCAATTTCTCCCAAACACAAAACAAAAAAGTCACACAAAGGCAAGAAGGAAAGACTGGAGCCTCCTGGTGTGCAGCCAGATGTGTCTGAGTATGTGTGTTAATAGGATAACGTGGCTTGTGTTCTAATGACACAATTGAGTTAACTAATAATACAGCAAAACACTTTGTTTGTTGGTTTTTGGTGTTTTTTTGTCTGTAAAAATTCTGCTGCAGCTCGTTCGTGGTTAAAGTGTGCGTTTGGATTATTTAGCCACAAACAGCAGCAGCACAAATTCAAAGTTTTACAGTTTGCCTGCTCTTTACGTTCACCGCCACCCTCTTGGATTGTTAAGCTGGGGTTACTGGGACTGCTTTTACTTTCTGGGTTGGAAATCTGAGTTTCCAACTCAATCAGGAATTCACTATAATAGCGGTTTGAGTGCTCAGCAAGAGTAGAATGTTTCTTTCTGTAATTCAGAAGGAAGTCTGTAAAAGTGTCGGTAAATATATTCCTCAGTGAAGACTGCAGCAGTGTTTTTGCTTCTTAGGTGGACTCATAACTGGAGTTGAGTGCACCTGGAAGTAATTCTCTCGTAAGCTGGAATGGTTCAGAGGTTGGAGCTTGTAAAATGGTCCAAAATAGCCTGTGTGAATAGCACAAGGTGAAACGTTACTTTGAGTTTATTCTAAACTTCTTAAATGCTGCGCTCACAGCGAGGGAAAGGAAGCTGAAGGTACGTAAATGTGAAGGAACAAACCCGGGCTAGAAATATCCAAGGTTTATCTGGCAAAAACACAATAGACGTAGAGAATCCAAACATGGTGTGCGTCTTACCTCCGTCCTTCTGTCTGTCTGGCTGCTGCTGTGCGGCTCACTCAGACTTGTTGTTGATTCTAAAGAGAGTGTTTGTCAGAGTCAGACCAGCAGGATATCATCTATATATACACAAACACACACACCCTCAATATTTAGAAAGTATGCCTTTATCCTCCTGAAGGAAAAGCAGGTGGAGGTCTAACATTTCTTCCCCAAAAGTCAGAAAAACAAGTTAATTTGGAGTCAATTGGTGTTTACACAGAACCAAAACAGCTCAATTTTAGCCCCTTGGCTTTCCACCTGTGGGCACTTCAGGGGATGTAAGACTGGATATTTTCGGACCACAAAGGTGTAGCTGTATTTAATAATGTGCCTCGTGTGCAAAATGCGATTCCTACCTGGACTCCTGACAGCCACCAGGTTCTTGGTGATCATTGCAAACAGAACCCTGAAACAAGAAAACATCACATATTTTATTTAAAGGGGTTTTTTTTCCTTTTAGTGAGTCTGAAGGACCAAAAGCTTCATCCTCTACCACTCACTCACCGCGGCTCTTTCACGGAGAAGCTGTCGACTCCCAGCACACGGCCCAGAGCATCCTGGGCGCAGTGGACGATGTGTTGCTGCTTCTGGTCGTACAGCTGCTTCTGGATGATGTACTGACCCAGGTAGAACATTACCTGCAAAAACACAGAGATACATCGTGGGATGATTGTAGGATGCACAGGCTAATTATTACGTTTGGGTGTTTTGTTATTGTGGTTTTTAAACATCAGCAATTTTACCACCATTACAAGACTGCAGTCAGATTAGCTGAAGTTATGCACTCTGAAAAAGGATAAGCTGAGTTTCTTCTCTTTTCTCTACATCCAGAAAATACTGTTCAGGTGTTCTTTGTTGATCACACATATAATTACAGCGTTTATCTTGCCTCAAAACTGGAAACTCTGCATGTTCCTGTTGGTTTTGGAGCTTTTGATGAGCAAACATGGAATTTATTAGTAAAGTATTTTCCAAAACAAATTTTATTTCCTTTTTAAACGCACCAAAAATCGTTAACATGCATGAAAAATCCTAATAATATGGGCTGCTTGTAGCTTTTGTTAGTGGGCGTTTTCTTCTCAACATCTAAGCTGCAGCAACAAATGAGAAAAAAGAAATCCAAGTCACAGATGATGAGCTCACAAAGAAAACAAAACAATGTATAAATAAATAACGGTGCAAAAAAATAATACAACCGCAGGGTCTGTTTATAGAGCTTAACACAACGAAGACCACTGCCCCCATTTGGATTCCACGATGGTAGAGCTAAGGTTTGTGAACTGCAAAAGACAAAATCAAAATGACACTGAAGATTGGCATAAGAGTGGGATGCAAATGACAAGGATTTAACCTTCAAAATAAAAGACCACGGGCAGGGGGACTGCCCAGAAATTAAAAAGTGTCTATATGTGGGAAGCACTGCAGACATGAGACTGAGAGGGAAAAGGAGTCGAATAGGGAATCCTGGAAAAATCACGAGGATGAACTAAAGGAGAGCTGGGGTGAGTCTCAAAGTTCTCCTTTTTTCACGCCGTCCTCATTAAAAGGCCAAAACACCATTTTTCCTGCATTGGTAACAGATCTTCGCAGTGACCAGTAATTTCCAGCTACCACGCAGCTCGATCACACCAGTGTACCATGGAAAAGAGCAGCTTGGTCACAATCACGATATCAGCAATAACGGCAGAGTCTGAAACTTTCAGGGGCAACCAGCAGTGACGTGTCAACCGAGTACCACAAATGTCAATGACAGCAACGACAGCGTGCGAAATCACCTCCGGCAACTCGGGGTGGGCGGGTCCCACGCTAGCCTTCAGACTTTTCTAACCTTTCAGAGAAGCAACTGAAGCGAATAAGAGCGCAGTTCAGTGTAGTAAATACAATAAAGGGGTTACCTAGGCAACCAGAGCCTGGAACATCCGCTATTGATGAGCAAATTGCTTCCTGTTTAGCTGTACGAAAGCAAAAAGAACAATCAAACACTTAAAATAGTTTTCCACTTATAGTTTGTAAAGTTTCTTAAGACTTTCTGCAACTTGCTTTTTTATTCTGTCTTTCGTTACATCCTGCCTTTTTTTTAAACATTTTTCTTTTTTTGCATGCCAAAGAGCAAAGTGAACTGGACTCAAATATCTTGTAAGTGTGCACAAACTTGGCCGAATAAAGATGACATGCACGTTTCTGATAACGATTTTTAAATATGGAATCGTAACACCACCAGAGACAATATATATCACATTTTATAATTTTTACTTTGCTGAGCTCATCCTGCATTCTACTTTACTGAGCCGATTTTATTACAGCTGTGTCTAATGTTTTGGCTGCTGTGATAGCAGATTTTTGGACAGAAAAAGCATATTTAATCTCACGCACTATCTGCAACGTATGACTACAAACTTCCCCATAAGGTGGCAAGGTTTCATCATAAAGTGTGCAAATGCAGTATGAGGCAGGTGTTTTAGGCAGGAGGGGGCAGTGGTAGTAAAGGAAGTTCTGGGTTCATTCATTCATTGCTGTCTGTGAATGCAGGTCCGGTAACAGTCCTAACACCACCTGACGACACCCCTCACACATCAAAGCCGACAAAAAGACCGTCTCAAAGCTCCCGGTGAAATGTGGAGCAGTAAATGGAAATGCTGTACCTCCTTCATGGTGAAAACATCTTTAGTGGCTCCAGCGTGCTGCAGCAAAGAGCAGAACTCTACCTTTGGTCTCACCTGAACGCACACAGAGAGGAAAACGTTAAGTCACACAGTCAGTGAAGAGTTACGAGCACATGAAGAAGTCGGGAACTTGCCGCCCTCACCAGTTTGTTGTCGTCCTCCGTGGTCCAGGTGTTGGTATCACTGTCGGCTGACATGGTGAAGCTGATTGTCCCTGCACGCCAACACACAGCAGATTATGACAGATTACATAAACCAGTACAGTATTTTTTAAACATAATAGATTTGGAAAAAGCGCTCCTAAAGTAAATCTTTTTCACAGCGTAAGACAGATTAGGCATTCATCATTAGCATTAGTTATATTTCTTTGAAGTCCTCCCCCTCCATCTGCGGCACTGCAATATAAACCCGGATACAGAAAGTATAATCCCAGGCTTACTGTGTAAATATTATCATCTTCTTCGTCTGTGTTTAATCTGCCTGGTTTAAAAAGTTAATTTAACCTTTTAAGATGATGCAGGTTTGTTTAAAGCAAATCAAATCACTTTTATTGTCACATCACATGTGCAGGTACACTGGTACAGTACATGTGAGTGAAATTCTTGTGTGTGAGCTTCACAAGCAACAGAGGTGTGCAAAAGTATAACATAAGAACAAGCAAAATATAAGAACGGCTAAATCTGAGAATTATATGAATATAAGAGTGTATGCATATTACTGAATGTGAATACTAAATGTGTGTGTGTGTGTGTGTGTGTGTGTGTGTGTGTGTACACATATTTTACAAATTAAATAGAGTAAACAATAAAATATCTAAAATATACAGAGCATGCCGACCGTCTGGTGTTGACTGAGAGCAGCCGACTCCTTTTCTGTGTTTTTATTTTGCTTACACAAAAACACATCTGGAGGAAAAACCTCGGCCCTGGACGAGGGCTGCTGAGCCTCCAACTGTGGATCATTTAACTGAAGAAACCACTCACGTGTCGAGCTGATACTTGAATCAGATATCAGTAATGGAAAAAGCAGATCAATATGGCCAATCTATTGAAATCTGTCCTCTGATTATTAGATTCATTACTCTGTGATGCAGCAAAGCAAAAAATAATCATTTGTGCATTTACAAAATTCAGCTTATTCATTCAAGACTGGTACGGGATTTGCATTCTGTACTGAAAACACCTGCAGTCAAGGTACTTGTACACTAGGAATGGATCAGTGCATCTTCACCTGAAAGTCTGAGGCACCCTACCTGACCGAAGTTTGTGCATTTCCCTATTTGATAAACAAAAAATGCCAGCTGCCGTTAAATCCCGAAGAAGAAGAAGCTGTGTCCCAGAATTCATAGCGCAGCCCAGCTCAGTTTCCAACAATGGCGGCAGCTAGTTAGTTTTAATATTACCCTTATTATTCTTTCTGGGTCACAAAATAAACGTTTAACATATTTTCAGGTGAGAATGTAGCTGTGTAAACCTCAAATATCTGCTCAGTTTATCAAGACACCACATATTTTCAAAAGCTAGCGCGATAGCTAGTCGGGGTTCAAGGCTCACTAGAGCCGTGAGAACAGCGGACTCCTGGTAAATCGTTTTCAAACCCACCGCCGTCTTTCGCTACTCAGATTAAACATGATATATAAGTCACTTAGATAACTTAAAAATGTTATTGTTTGGCTTTTTTTAGTATTTTATTTGTTCCTGAGTAAATCAGTTTGTCTGAGATTAAAGTTATAGTTTTTACACAGCTGAATAAACGTCAAGCAGACAGCTGATTATCAGATGTGCGAGATGCTTGAGAATATACTCCGGTGTCCTGTTATATTTTAGATAGCAAGGAGTTTATTAAGCGTCACAGAAACAATCTGCAAATTTCATTAAAATTTAATAAACTATCATCTCGTCTTTATTTTTAGTTAGCACAGACCTTAAACACTTAAAGCTGTAAGCTAATGATAGTTATATAAGAGCAGACGCATGCTGGTGCAATAAGCTGTACGTTCTACATCCAATGGATGATGATCTGATTAGTTGACTAATCGCAAAAATAATCGGTGACTAGTCGACTATCAAAATAATCGTTTGTGGCAGCCCTAGCCGTAAACAGCTTGTTTAGCGACACCACAAAACAAACAATAGCGTAACATGGAACCATAGATGTTTTCATATAGTTATATCGAACAGCCCTAAAGCCTGGTGATTTTTATTTTTGTGGAGGGCAGAAACCTCTTTGAGCAATAATCTGATCTAAATACTGAGTTCAACTGTAAACTCAGGAGCACAGGTATCAGTGCAGATATTGCCTGTGACTGTAATTAACAGGACATTTACTGATGTAAGTGGCTCATATTTACAGTATCTGATCAGTTGTGACCTGACATGGTGTTAAGATGAAAAGCTCTAAAATCAAAGTTATGGAAGATCTCTTTGTTTCTGTGATGTACAACCGGAATATAAATAACCACAGATATGTGCACAGGCTCCCAGCCACACTGATACCGAGCCAGGATTTCATAACCGGTGCATCACAAATTTTCATTCAGAGCAGAATGTCACTTTTCAACATTTTTCAACAGGCAAATAAAGCAAGAAAATGTAAAAAACATCACACTGTCAGACTTTAACAGAATTTACTTACCGATATAAAACACATATTTACAGAAAACATTCAAAGAAGCTTGTACTAACTTTTTGTGTCAGTTTTGCTTAAAAAGTTACTGAATCTTTGCTTGTTTTTAACAACACAAACGTGTAGTCCTGACACAACACCTGACAGACAGATCAACTCAATAACCATCCAGTCTTTTTGCATTAGCACCAGGTTAATGCTTAATTAATCAGCTGTTAAAAGTCTAAAATGTTTTCCAGTATTCAAGGAATAAAATGAAGTCCTTACCTTACCTTACGTATATGCAGGGGAAATAAATCCGTTTTAGCAGCTCATCTTGTGCAAATAAAGGCAGATAAAGTGCAGAAAGAGTGGAGCAGGGCAGAGCTGCAGCCTCTTATAGACCTGCTCAGACATGTCAGGACTAGACCAGTTTAAAGGCCTGGCCTAGTCTGACTGGGGCCTATCATGCCCTGACTCAGCTGTACTGTAGGACTGGAACAGCTGATTCAATCATAGAGCTTCTGTAGACAAGCCAGGGCTAGTCTGCATTGACTCATCCTATCAAAGTTACATAACCACACTAACCAGAGTGCTGGTTATCTCACTAACCAGGACTAGTCTTAGCCAGATAACCAGTGCCAAATCAGGGGCACAACACCTGCTTGATCTGAGCACAGGAAACCGGGAAGATCAGCGCAATACTTAATTCTCCAATTTATTATTTATTCCAACCAAAAGTGTTTTTTACATATACCTTTTCTTTCTGGTCTCAAGTCAAAAACACAAAATTAGACCTAAAAGACAATATATTGAAATAAGTCATAAATAAGAGTTCTTCTATTCTATTTCTATTTTTGTTTAATTTTCGGTTTTCAGTTCTTTTTTTCCTTGTTTATTTTTTATTATACATTCAAAAATATATTTTTTTAAATATTTTTCTGTGTTTCAGTGTTAGTTTCACACTTCTGTTTTTTAAAATGTTGTTTCTAAATGTAGCTTTTTGAAATGCACAGACTTCTGTTAAATAATGTAACATAGACAGGTTGGCTTAAAGGCCCATTCAGACTTTCTTTTAAATCAAACACTGTAAAATCTAGTTTTTATTTTGATTAACAAAAATGTGGTTTCAAACTTTTTAGTTTAAATCTGGTTAACTATGATGACTAAGACTGGACCTTGTTCTTTCGGTTACTGTAAAAAGACACTTATTGATTGGATTTTAAATTTTCCAACAACCCTGTGAGAGCCTGTGAGACTTTGCTGGAAACTGTAAAAATAAAAAAACAAAGCAAAAACAGACAGCCCTGTTTCCACAGAGGTGCAGGACTTTATTTTAAAGTGCACCCACACAGTTCAGAGGTGTAAACTACAAATGGCAGTGGCTCAGAGATGGAGAAGACCAACCTGACCACAGTACACCGACAGCAGCACTCAAAAGTCACGTTCAACAAAAAACAACCATAAGTTTATCTGTTGATTTACCAGCTCACCAGGGACATAAGTTTAAAGTTCACATTTTTCTAATAACGATTTCCTTTTTGTTTTTGCAGGAATAATCAGCAAACAAAAACAAAACATACATGACATAAAAATATTAGTATGGACCAAATTATGTGGTATTCCCAGGTTTAGGTTTGCTCTTTGCACCAAACTCATTTGACCAAAAAAAGAAGAAAAAAAAAAAGCATCTGACGGTTACTGCTAAATATCTGATCAAAATCTCCATTAATCTTGGGTAAATTAAACCTCCAACCGGGCTCAAAATTGAGCTTTAGGATTGGCTTAACGCTGTCTGCATACTTTCATTTTCAGATCGCTGGATAAACAAAAGTGTCTGATTCTGATTTAAAGCAGCAAACAGACCAGAAACTGCTGAGAATACGAGATATTCTCAGCCATCTTAAAGCAAATCAACATAATTTCATTAACAGCACAAAATCCATCAGATCAAAAATGAAAACAATTGTATTGTTTTTGGCTTTGGCTGTTCAGGTTTTTTCTTTTTTTCTAAGTTGAATAAATCCAGAGATAAATAAAGATGATTGTTTTATGCTTTTTTACTGAACTATGTAGCTTTTATTAACCCTCTTATTTCTTGTAATGATTTAACTTCTAAGGTGTTTTTGTTTTACTAACAGCATGTGGTCACCGTTTTCCTATTAAATTACTAATCTATTGATTTTGTTTCACATTGTCTACACATTGCTGTGGCTGTGACCTCTGTACCTCACAGTCTTCCACCTGGAATAAAACCACATTATGAAGAAAGCTTTGTTTGCCGTTTCAGACCCAGAAATTAAACTGCATGTAATAAAATTTAACACAAATTGTTAACACAACTATGATAATCTAATTAATGCAACAATGTGAGGCAAATAAACATGTTTAACCTTATTTTATGAATGATTATTATTATTAACTTTATCTGCATTGAACTGTGAACATACACAAAATGCTTAAACTAATTATCTTACAGTGCTACTTTCACTACTTCAGCCTGAGTAATCTTATTGTTGTTCCTGTGTGCACCACTTCCCCATGTCTTCTGTTTTTATGAGCACATCACTAGTATCTGATATTGCATACAAATAAACTTCTTGTCTTTTAAGGATCCTAAAAGAGCTGCCAAGGTGAAGCCAGTACACTTTGTACTTGTTTGGCTTTGCTTTTGCCCTCGAGTGTGTAATTTTTCCCCGCAAACAGCTGACCGGCTGTGTGAGTCAGCTGCTAAACCGTGACAACTCAGAAAGGCAGGAAGGTTTGCCCGGACATGTCCCGCTCACTCTCCTCTGTCTGAGTTTGTGTCTTACACACACAGATCTGAGAGAGCCCGGCCGGAACCTTTCATCACCTCTAACTGTATTATCTCACACTCATCGGAGGAAAATTAATGAGCAGATACTTCAAACTGACCGCAGACTTCAGGAGCTAAAATTAAAGGCCGATTATTGTTTTGTCTGCAGAACGAGGTACTAAAGAGCTCAGTTGCTGGCTGCTAACAGTGGATAAAAACACATCTACTTATAACTTTATGCATGAAGCAAAAACAAAATTTAGTAATACATTACCATAAATCAGATATAAAAACGTCTCAATCTGAACAGTTAAATCCAATTTTCCCTGCGGTATTGACGGCTAACGCTGAAGCTTTAAATATACTTTTTACATATCATTTAAACAGTAATTTAAAAAACGCAGAGACTAGAAACCCACCAAAAGCATTAGTGTTAAAGCACAAAGAGTTATTTTAGAGTGATCGTTTTATCTTACCAGGATTGAGCAGACGGACTTGAGTTGGTAGAAAGCAGCGTCCACGGCGCTACTTCTCAACGCGTGTCAACTTGATCAGGAAACCCCGAGGCTCCGCGGCCTGCTAGCCACAATATGCTATCAACTTGCTAACGCGGACTTCTGCTGCAGTTAGAGCGCTAAAATCTGGCGCAGAAAAGTTTAGCTGTTATTTACGCACATTTCTAATTCACTTATGATGAAATAATATCCAACAACGACGTTAATCCAACAATTTCCCGGACAGTTGAGCCACTTCAACTTAGTGTTTACAACGCTCGCCACTCAAAGGCTGTGACTTAGTCAGATGGCGCCCCTAGTGGCTAGGAAGCCGACACTTTCTCAATTCAAATCCCCAAACACACTGATACGACAATAAAACCATTAAACTCATCCAATCTGAGCAGTTTGGGCCATAAAATTCCTGTTTATGTAAAAAATAAAAATAAAAATACAAGAATAAATTATTAATTTCAAAATAAAGGCCAGTCTACATTAGCAGGAAATGTTAAAAGATCAGTAAATTGCTAATTTGTTTTTATGAAATTATTTTACCTCAAAATTATACATATGATCGTGCTTTATTAATTTCTTTGACATGACCCAGAGCTGTGGGAAGTGTGGGGTGAAGTGGAGGCTGTAAAAGTATTCATGTTACAATCAAGTCATATTTTTGAGGTTGATGTATATTTTACCCCAGTAGCACATGGTTTGGAAATATTTCTAACATAAATAACTGTATAGTTTTTAAATAAAGAATTTGTTTATATGTACATATATTAATTTTAAAACCCAAATTGGCACCTGTGGCAGCTCTCGTGTACTACTGCTTCTAATTAAAATACACAAGGCACTACAGGAAACAGGCTTTTATTTTTTTTATTTTGCAAAAAACAGACAATCGAAAAACAAAACAAAAATCAGCAGCGCTTTAAACACTGCTATGTGTGTGTGTTTCTTCGTTCATGGCTGCAGTTCGTAGCCCAGCGGGTCGACTCCTCGGTCCAACAGAGCGAGAGACGACTCCCTCAGTTTCTGCAGAAACCTCCTCAGCTCCTCCTTAGAAAACACCTGAGAGCAAGCAAAGAGGAACAAAGAGTTAAAACAAAGAAACAGAAACCAGGAATTTCTACAAACTTGAGTTTCACGTTCCAGTACAGCTGATGTGAATATGATCTATCAACTCCGAGTATGTTCACCCCAAGTCAAGTCTGTCCTTAAGTAGGGAAAGAAAATCTTCATCATAAATGGACCTCCAATACCACGATTCACCATGGCAACGGGTCGTTTTAGAGGAATATTGAATATTACCCCATATTTACCCCACTTTAATTTTCATCAGCTGAAGATGGAATCCTAATTTTATTTTTGATTTTAAATGTAAATAATCAGCTGTAACCCAAGAGGGACAAAACTAAAACTAATACTGGCACACTCCGGTAAATGCGCCTTAGGCATAAATTTGTAAATCCCACATTGCCTCGTTTTCCAGTTAGTCAGCTGTGAGACATTTTTCCATCACTGACTAAGTACAACACGATCAATGACTGATCATTGAGATCACTGATCAGTGTGATCTGTAGCTTTGCACAGATCTGTTTGTTTCTCAGTCATGTAAATATTTTAGAGGCACAGACAATCTGAAAGCAGCATCACTGTCCAATGTCTCTGTCCACATATACTGACGAATGACTATAAAAGTGTGCATGTTAAACACATCTCCATGGGATTCCAGTGCTTGTAAAATCATCTGATGGCCTTGTTCTGGGCTTGGACAGCGACTTCATGAATGAGAAAATAAAACTGAGTGTCAGTCAGGCGGTTCAGGTGTAGCAGGAGGGGTGGAGTCAGAGAAAAAGATCCTGCTGAAGAAAACCTGTCTGCTCCCATGGTAATTGACTCAGAGTTGAAGTCAACTCTCTTTCTGGAACAAAAAAAGTTTCCCTTCAACTCAGGATTAACAAACTCAGTTGATAGCTAAACCTGCTTCCTGGAGTAATACCCTGACAAAGAAAACATTAGTTAACAGTCGGAAGTTCATGCAGGCTTCAGTTACCTGGTAGAGGCAGTGCTGATCAGACGAGATGATGTCAGCGAGCCGCAGCGCCTCCTGGTGTCTCGAGGAGCTCTGCAGCACGCTGAGCAGCAGGAAGCTAAGGCGTGGAAGACACAGAGAGCGCAAAGCTGCCATTTGGTGGCTGCGCTCTGAGTCTGGCTCCGAATCCTGAAAACACAACCAACCAAATATTAAATTACCACATGGTCATGTTATGAATGTAGCTGATGCTCCTCAATTAATCTTTTAGAGTTTGTGTGTTGTGATTTAAGCAGTAACCTGTCTGTTGTCGACCATCCAGCCTCCGTCCACGAACAGCAGAACATTGTAGATTCTCTCTTTCACATCTTCCGTCAAAGCATCCAGACGGCAGGACCAGGCAGACAGTGAGGCCTGAAAAACCAGACAATGCACATGTGGAACATCTGCAGTGGTAAAGTTTTTATTTTTAAACACTGATGCCATAACTAAATAAAAAATAAATAAAATAAAATAAAAATACCTGGTACTCCTTTTCCCTCATCTCATTGGCTACCCTCTCAGTGAATTTGGCCTCGGGTGCCGGTGCCGGCTTCTGTGGGGCTGAACTGCTGTGTCTGAACCAGTCAGTGAACGCCTCGTGGGCCTCCTGCAGGACCATCAAAGCACACATTCAGTCCAATACATCTCAGTGAACTGGGTTATAAAAACAACATGAAGAGAGGTGTCGCTAACAGACCAGATAGGCTCTGATGCACAGGTGCTCTCTGATGGCATTCTCGTCCTCAGCAGGAAGCGGCGTGGTCTGACTGATTCCTGACCACTGGGAGCAGATCTCCCTCATCGAGTCTTCCGGGACTTTAGAGAACACCGCCTTGGCTGCGTCATGTTTCTGCAGAGCTAAGGCATGACAGACGAAGGAAGTCAGCTGACCACTAAATCGCAATTTAATTGGAACAAACAAAACCATCAATAAATAAACAGCTAAAAGAAAAAGAGTACCCAAAAAATTCCTCATGATGGCATTTGACTGCTTCAGGGACTCAGCTCGGTGGGCAGGGTCATACAGGAGCCAATCAATGACATCAATCTTCCTTTGGTCCTCCTATCAGAGCACAACATCACTGTAGCCATGTTTACATGAACAAAACATCTTCAGCCTGATGAACACTTGGATTAGACGATCACTTTTCATATGGACCCTAAATTAACTGGTCTGATCAAGACGTGCTTGAACAGAAAACATCATTCAGACTCGTCAAACGGAAACAGACGTTGTTGCAGCTGTGTGAATTTCTCCTGTTATCTCTCTGAACTTCATACTATTGTTTCTGCTTGTGTTTGATATAGGCCAGCTCCAAACAAACTGCCATAAAATACATAATCCCTAAAGGTAATTATGTAAGTATTCTAATTCTGAAAAGTGGAGACACGGCGCATCAATGACTCAGCAGACTTGTGTATATGGAATAATATTTATGTCAGAAGTTCGATGCAAGAAAAAAAGAAAAAAAAAACCTTAGCAAATTAAATAATTTCAAGGGTGCAGGTATTCATTGCAGAGTCACTCTCTCGCAGGTAACTTTCTGTGAAAAGTCAGTCGAGTCGAGCGGGAAGGATTCAGATCCAAGAGCAGAATTACCTGCAAGAGCGTGAAGCTCTCATAACAGTCAAACCACACACTCTCCAGACATGGTGCGTGATGGCTGCTGAATTTAATTGTGCAAGTGGCCCTAAATATCTTTTCCCGTTTCCACACATTTCACCAACACTGGAACCTTCTGCATACCTCTGCTAAATAAGGCAGTTTACCTTTAAGATGTTCCGCATATAAAAATTTTATGTAGTTTTTAAAGGTTTAAACCAAAGTTGTGACACATGGCTTAATACGGTGGTTCTTAAACTTTTTGCTAGCCCCCCCCCCCCCCTTTTTTTTTTCTTTTTTTAAATATACACAAGTAAATCCCCGACACAAGCACGTCCTCCAACCACACACATAACAGAAAAACAAACCATCATTATGGTGTAATTACTTTAAGTACAGTTGTTTGTTGATTTTTTTTTTGTTTAATACTATTCAACACTACTATCAATACATTTTTCAAAAAAAGGTCTCTGTGCAAAATGGGTTTAAAAACAAACAGCTGTGGGATACTGTTTGTTATTTTAACCGGGGGAACAAATTGTGGCAGGATCAGCCTGATATTATTTGTATCCCACTGTAACTTTCCTGTATAAAGAGATAACATCGCCAAAATTTCATTATAAGAAGTGTTTGTGAACTAAAAATCAAGAATGTGGGATACTGTTTGTCCGTGATTTGGACAGCCCAGTGCATGCTCCCAAAGCAGGGGAAACAAATGCAGGTGCAGGTGAAGCCAAAGGCAAGCTATGAGTCACCATATTTTCTAGTCTTTGGCTTGAAAGGAAGTTGGTTTGGAAACATATGTGGCAAAGGTTCGTTCATCTTCTGCTTTGCATTTGTGTGGAAGCCCCATCAAAACCCTGTCCATTATGCTAGCCGTGTCCAAGCATTCTTTTTGTTTTAAATTTATACTGCCCCCCCATGCAATGGCTCTGCGCTCCCCCTACTTTAGGAAACACTGCCCTAATATATTCCCACACGTGTGCAAAGTTACATTTGTTATAATTTAGACAAATTACTGGAATGACCTCATAAGAGAAATTAAATCCAAAGTGAACACTTTGGTCATTACCTTCGTAGTTCCCGTCTCCAGCGTCTGGCTATGGTGCGTGAACTCTGTGTCGTCTGTCTCTCTCACAGTCTCCACCACCAGCTTGGTTACGGCAGAAACATCCAGACCTATGCACACACATAGTCAGTTTTCTTTCAGTGATAAAGGGTCTGCTCTTACTGACCTCAGTGTGTGTCTGTCTCACCAGCTTCAATGGCGAGCTGCAGGCAGCGGGGGCGGAGTTCCGGCTGGGTGACGGTCTCCAGGAACGCAGCATATTGAGAGATTGCAAGGTCGGCGGGAAGCTGGCCGACGTAGCTTGCCACAAGGTCTGTCTGCTGATCTTGGATCAGAAGGGAGACGTACGCCTTCACCACATCAATGCACACCTCCTCCTAGAGGCGAGAGGCGGGAACACGACATTTAAAAATGTGAACCCGTAAACAAACTGATTATCCTCGATGTGAACGCCTCATTCACATGAGCTGGTATTGAAGTTCTGCTGCGGCTCCAGATTTGTATCCTGAATTTTTTAGGATTTGGGGAGAGTTTGAGGAATTTGGGGGGGTTATAAAAAAACAAAACAAAACAAAACATAAAGCCCATTTGTTGGACTCCACAGTGTTCCTCACACCCAATCAGCTCAATTCTTTACACTCAAAATTCAAAATTTGTATTTAAAAAAAAAAAAAAAAAAAAAAGGCTGGAAACATGACCGAAAATGAAAAAGTGATTCACTGTTTGCAGTTTTGTTGATTAATTATTTATTCTTTGAGAGTTTGTCAGCTCTGTCTTCTTTACTTTAGGCAAGAAGCTGAAAGATACATTTAAGAGTGAGGTTAAAGTTACATTACATCAGATCCAATCAGCTCTCAGTATCTATAAATTAAATACAGGCTAAAGCGAAAAATTTCTCATAAAATGACCAGTAAGAACCTTTAACGTGAATTTTACCTTTAGTGCCAAACCCAAGGAGCGGAAGAACAGCACAAGGTGAGTCATGAAGCGCAGCAGGTGCGAGGGGAGGGGTTTAGATGCAGTTAGCCAATCGGAAAACTCCTCCAACAGGCCTGAGTGAGACACAAACAAAGGGGTTCATGAGAAACTGGAGCTTACATGTTTGATGCGACCCGTCGGGTCAGAGCTGGTCTTACCATCCAGGTCCCCCAGGATGACAAACTTCTGGATGACATGATAATGCTCTCTCGTCTCCTCCAGCACCCTCTGCGCACAGAAAAATAAACAAACAAACACTGGTTTACTGTGCTGTGCAATTTCAATATGTCCCACCAATCACATTCAGTTAGAACCGGTTTTACCTTCGACTCAGATGCTTGAAGCTCCTCAAACACTTTCTCCATGGTCCAGCTGCAAGAGGAGGCAGTAGATCAGAGACGAAGCAGTTTTTTTTTTTAAATTAATTTTATTCTGTGTGTGTCGTACTTGGCCTCCAGGTACTCCCGTGGTAACGTCTCCACCTCATGATGAGCCATACCCGAAGACATGAGATCCTTCTCAACCAGTGAGTCTACCATCACTCGGAAATACGCCCACACGCAGTCCTCCCACGATTCGCACACTGCCAGCAGCTAACACGCAAACACACACACACACAGTCAGGTCTGCCATTATCTAAGATTCGACTGACCGTAAACACAGAGGTGACTCTGAGCTGCTGATTTCTGATTAACACAGAAACTGGTTATATTACCGGTTTGAGGTTCCCACTCAGGCTGGCATAGATCGCCCTCTCATATCTGTTTAACTGCTCCTAAAACACACATTTTATTTTGCTTTATTCTTCTCATTTTCAAGCTTGACTGAACACAAGCTCAGCCTTCTTATTTCTCACACATTTGGTAATGCATGACGTACCTCCTCGGCCATTCTCCAGCAGCAGGCCTTCCATATCCCTCTTTGTGGGTTTCCTTCAACTGGCTGCAACTCGATACCACCTGCAGAGAGAAGAGGACAAATAGACAGTCATTCAGAGAAGGATTGTACAGGTATACTTTGTATTTAAAAAGGTGGGAAAAGTCCCAGAAATTCCTTTGATTAGGGTCCTGTTGCGTTTCCTTATTTCTTGTCGTAAATGCTGTTACAATGGTGGATGTACATATTAAACATGGATACAGTTAATGATCACTGTGAGCAGCAAGCCCAGGCTTCAGGAATTGTAATTATCATGGTGGTTCCTCTTCCTTTCTCCAATTAAAGCAGGTGTGTCAAATTTAAGTTTCTTCAGACCTCCAATGGCCATTCACACTACACCAAAGTTATTAAGCAATAGGTAAATAACTAAATGGCATAAAGACAGAAAGATGTTATTTCACCATCTACCACAGATTTTTTTTTTTTAAACAACTTGTACACACACACACACACACACACACACACACACACACACACACACACACACACACACACTACCTGTCAGCCTCCTAGTAGACACCCCTGTTATCATCAATTTTAAACTCCTAGGTCACCTTGCTCCTCAGTTATCACATTTAGAAGATTTTTAAAAAACTGGACCTTTGACCTTGAAGTCAAGGTCACTGAGATTCAAACCAGTCTGAGATTTTTGGTAGAAGCCCCTATTAATTTGAGCTCTATATCACTTCGTTCTCGAGTTGTTGCACTCACTCAGCAGGGTGATGTCACCACCCCATCAGTCTTTCAGAGCCGAGGGGCAAAAAGGGCTATTTCTGTGAATTACAAGATTTCTGCTTTATGCATACAGGTCAGTCTGGGGAATAAGCTTCCTGAACTTCAAATAGTAATTTTACATTGTTTTTCCTTACAGATTATTCCCAATTAATCTCTGTCATGCTGACAGATTCCGCTCTTTCATACAGCAGCATTTCTGTGTCATTATGTTGAAAAACAGAAAGGCTCAGATTTCTTACAGAATTTCTCTCGTTGCTTTGGATGGCTGAGCACAGATATTTAAACTTAAGGACATCACTCCTTGTGCTCGTTACTTTGGGGCCAGACAGTACCTGAGGTCATGTTGGGGTCATGGTAGAGTTTCCAGCCTTCCAGAGTTGCTGCTCTCCAGGCCTGACCACAGCGTTTGCACAACCGTTGAGCCTGAAAAAACACAAAGACAAACCGCTGAAGAAATGAACAGGAAATGAAACTTCACAGCATCCACCAGAGACCATCAAAACTTTTCATTATGTGCTCCAAGCTCCTCTCAGCTTTCCTGTCCTTATGGTGCACCTAAGAGATAGGGTAATCTTACCTGAGACATCATGGAGGATCTCCCAAAGCACCAGCACGACACCAATAAAGTGCACTATTAAATTACCTGCCTCTGATTACCCTGAAGCCACCGGGCTTTACAGCTTTCCTGGTGGAAATCCTTCAGAGCTTATATATTTTCTGGATCATAGCAGAGAGAAACACAACTAAAAGCTTGACTTGTTTCAGCTTTTAAACAAAACACTGAGTGTGTTTTGATTTTTTGTTACCCTGACTGAAGAGGCTGGGATGAGAATTAGAGCGTGAACCTGAGACTACGGTTCCCACTCCGGGTAGCAATGAGTTTCAAGACTGGTTTCAGTCTTATATAGCACTAAGTTGAATTTGTCTGGAAGGTGAACTTTAATAAAAACATTAGTTTATTGATGCCCCTCTATCCCCTGCTGTGCGTCTCAATGTCTCTTCACCTCCTCGGTCATCCCCGCTCTAATCAGTGTGAACAGGTTCTTCAGCAGCCGGGCGTCGTCCTCTCTGTCCAGATCAGCCAGGGGGCGCTGCTGCCGGAGGGGGGCATCTGGGTCCTAAACACACAAACGTTATGAACACATTCAGAAACATAGGGGACAAAGACATTATGTGATTATGTTTGCAGTAACAGGCCTCACCAGCTCAGTGACCAGAGGGACTGTGAAGGTGGTGCCGCTCTTCCTTCTCATCTTCAGTGCGTGGAGAGTATTCTCCCTAAAACACAAATACCCCACCGAAGACTTTAATGCACATAACAATGTGGGCTTTATGCTTTCATAAATAAACAAAGGGGCTCACCAGCACACATTTTTGGCGTAGTATTCGATGTTATCAGAGAAATCTCCAATCTGATCCTTGGCAATGCTCTCCAGCCAATCAACAACCAGCTGCAACACAGCAACCACCAGGGAAACAATTAGCCTTACAATCAGCTCATTAGATCACAGGAAATATAGAGTCCAGATACCATCAAGATCAAAAGACTTTACCAAAATTTCCACGCTTATTCATTCACAAAACCATGACGACACTGACTGTCCGATTAGTGGCATTCAGTCTCTTGACTAGGGCTGGGCGATATATCGAGTTTTTAAAAAAAATATCGATATATTTTCATATGAGATACAAGATGTGACAATATCGTTTATATCGATATAGTCTATGTTACGTTATAATTATACTTATGGAGCCGCAGGTTTGCCTCTCTTTCGTCCACTTTTGTCTCTACGCAACGTTACTCGGCCTCGCCTCTCCTTCGCTGAACACAACTCCCCCTCCCCCATAGCTTCACCTGCAGGCAATGACAAGATGAAAGCGGAAATAGCGAGTTAACTCGGATCGCCCCGTGTGTGGGGCTGGACGGTGTCAACGTGTTAGCGAGCTAACCGCGCTAACGACATGTAGCCCGGAGGGCTACACGGCCTAAAATCCTTTCATTTTCTCAAAATCGACAGTGCGCCTTATGTATGAATTCTGGTTGTGCTTACTGACCGCGAACCGATTTTATGTGGTACACAGCGCTCAGCAATCTGTCAAAAATGTTTTAATATGACTTTGCTAAGCTACGGAGCTGCACCGCTTGATGGATTGTCGGAGGATTACGGCTACCGAGGAGGAGCCTCGCGGAGTGATACGTACTGTGCTTCAACGTAATATTACCGTACTGTGTGTGTATAACGACCACAAATGGCACCTGTTCAGAGACGTGGTGCAGCTGTGAAATCTGTCTCTTTGTTATTATGCTCAGCGTCTATTAGTTTACATTTTGACTGCACAATTGTGAGCTTTTTGTTATGTTTAATAAATGCTGATAATTTATTTTTAAGTAATTTCTTCATGTACATCTACGCTGTATGTAAATAAAAGTGCCCGTGTGACATCTGGGACACAGTGTGACTATAAATCTCTTTTTGCTCTTAACTTAAAACTTAAAACAAAAAAAAAAAAGACAAAAAAAATTGAGATATACATCTTATATCGCCATCCAGCTAAAAAAAAAATATCGAGATATGAATTTTGGGTCATATCGCCCAGCCCTACTCTTGACGTCACATTTCTGGATCGACTCGACTCAGCTGGAACACTGGCTGAGTAGGTTACTAAAAAAAAAAAATAATAACACACTACCCAGTACCAGGTAATACCACCTAATGGAAAACCCTAAAAACCAAGATTTGAGCTGAGCTGAGCAGGTACTCGTGGGAAAGGGCTTCTTATGAATTAAAACAAATAAAGTAAACCACAACCACCAATACTAAAGATCCTAAAGATTTGGTGTTGCTACAATGGAAATGTAAGTACACAGCTTTAATTTCATGTGGTACAAGTTCACTTTAGTTTTGTACAGGAGCACAGGATGGTCGGGTTGAGATCAATAAGCTACACAAGTCCCGAGAGTTGAGATAAACTCATTAATGGTGCAGGCCGGATCCAGAAGGACCCAAGTTAACTCACCATTTTCATCTTTGAATGATTTACTGTTAAAAATCTAACAAAAAGACAGAAATCATGTAACCCTAATTGCAGCTAATCCATGATTAAATCTGCCCTGTAGAACAGACACAGACGCAGCCCCACCACACTAACACCGGTGAACATCCAGGGAGTGGACATTGACATAGTGGACTCGTATAGGTACCTGGGTGTTCATTTGAATAATAAACTAGACTGGAGCCACAACACTGATGCTCTTTACAGGAAGGGTCAGAGCAGACTCTACCTGCTGAGGTCATTTGGAGTCCAGGGAGTGCTTTTAAAGACCTATCACTCTGTGGTGGCATCTGTCATTTTTTAGTTTTGTATATTGGAGCATCAGTTTATCAGCAGCTGAGAGGAAGAGGTTGGATAAACGCATTAAGAAGGCCAGCTCTGTTCTGGGATGCACCTGGACCCAGTGCAGGTGGTGGGAGACAAAAGGACTCTGGCCAAAATAACTTCTGTGATGGACAGAGTCTCCCACCCCGTGCATGTAAATGTTGCTGAACTGCAGATCTCCTTCAGTGACAGACTGCTGCATGCTCAATGCACGAAGGAGCGTTTCCGCAGGTCCTTCCTGCCTGCAGCTCTCAAACTGTACAATCAAAACTGCTCCCAGCAAACAGAGGTTTACATCAGCGCTGTAACTTGCACTATTTTATCAATCGATTCACACTTTAACCAGAGTTTGCCTCTTAATTTCATTTAAATTTATTTAATTTCATAACGGTACAGTACTCTGTTTTTGGTAACCATTGTCCTTGATATAAATTGTGTAGGTTTCTGTTCTGTGTCTTGTTTGTATATGTGTCTTTCTTGCTGCTGTTACACCCAAATTTCCCCTTGTGGGACAATTAAAGGATTATTCTATTCTATTCTAGACAACCTGCAAACCCTCATCACTGTAACTCTTTCTTTTGTGCGTGTGTTAGCTACCTGGCTCTGTCGTATGACGGCATCTCTCTGGAAAAGCTGCTCCACTACAACCTTCTCGCTCTCGCTGGGCACCTACAAACACAAACAGGTAATCATTGCAGCTTCCAGAAGACTCAGATTCCTGCTGTGATTGTGTTGTTTACTGAAGCTAGAGCTCTGTAGTTTTAAAAGAGGCCAAAAACAATCCAGAATACGTTACTCACAACCATGTCTGTCATGAGGTCATCCTCCAGCGCCAACTGGACCCGATCTCTACATGAACACATTTGATTGTTGAAAGTTGAGCAGACAGCCAATTACTTACAGAAAGTGAATCAGTGAATTAGGTACCTGTAGAGCGAGGTGATGAGCCTCCAGGTGCAGTTCTCCTGCTGCAGCAGCCAACGGACGCCAGCTGTTTTACTATTCTGACCCGCTCTGAGCACCACAGACTGCAGCACATCCGCCTTAAGGCATGTGACGGAGGACAAGAGAGCATTTAAAATTAGCACAGCACAGCTTTCACACCACATCAAGCAAACTCGCCTACCTTATCCTGGCAGAGCGCCTGATAATCATCCAGCAGCTCAAACACGGCAGAGGAAGAGTGTTTCAGAAAAGCCCCGAGGAACTCTGGGAAAAGACTGGCAGCGGCTTAAAGGAGCAAAAACCGGAGCGTTAGCGGGAACAACAAGACACCTGCAGAGTAACTGGGCATGCTCAGGTGATTTGCTCACCAGCCTCTCCTGGGTCATCCTCCTTTAGGAGAGCTGAGCTGAGGTTCCCCATATCTTCTCTGAAGAAACTCGTGTTCTCCAGACCCGAAACAGGCGACGTGTACATGCTGTTAGTCCAATCACTGTCGTCCAGATTCTACACACACAGAGCATCATTATGGAGTTGGCAATGAGTTCAACATAAATATGATTGTAAGTAATACATCATTAAGTTCAAGCAGAGTTTGACAAAACTGATACACTGAAGGTCTGGAGTATCTGAGCAAGCTAACTGGTCAGCAGCTGGCCTGTTTGGGTTAGTGACGACAGCATTTCCACCAATCACAACTTAACTACCTAAACAAAACCCACACTAATCAATATGTTTTTTCTGCTGTCTGTATTTTCACATTAAAGAAAGTTTGCGACATCACTAACACAAAGACACCATTCTTTGTGTCATGGAAAACAGTGGAAGTGCAAAGAACTCACGTTTTCATTTATTTAACAAAATATATATACATCAATAGAGAAGTGTGTGTGTCTTACCAGACTGCTGAGTGCGTTTCTGGGCGTGTGTGTGTATCGAGGCGTTCGGCCTCCTGGGGCCAAAATGGATGAAACATCTGGAACTCTGGGAGTAACTGAGACAAACAGATGAATGAGAAGAGAGTGGAGATTTAGTCAAATATAAATGCCTCTGATACCTGTAGAGTGAGAGTGAGTGTGTGTCTTACCCGCCTGTCTGAAGAGTGAAGCAGGTGTGTTCCTGAGCAGGGGCCGGGCTGGTGTCACTGTGGAAATGACAGGGCTGCCGCTACCAGGTGATGGGACTGACAGCAACAGTCAGGAAAACAAGCAGCTTCTACTTTATCAATGAACACTGTAGCAAACAGCTCCACACAACAAAACCCCAGATACATTAAGCACTTCCAGTCTACTTATGCCACCATATTAAACACAGATGCAGGCGGCAATCAGTCAGTTTATTGCATTAAAAAGGTGAAATAAAAAAAATCC
>NW_005187692.1:578539-599529 GCF_000239375.1 Pundamilia nyererei | reverse complement strand
AAAAAAAAAAAAAAAAAAAAAAAAAACACGATCAAGAAAGATTGCTGATAATCGTCATCATGATACCCAGAATCTCTTGCTGGGATTTTAGGATTTGTTGCACTTGCTTCATACTACAGATCTTAACCATGACTCAATAATCACAACAATTTCTGCACCATACAATAACACACCAACGGGAGCTCATTTATAATCCAACCCATACACCATGTCCCACCTGGACTGTGTTTATGCATTTGTGTGGAAGCTCCACCAAATGAAGCACTCCAAACCAACCAACATTGATTGAACTAGGTTATAAAGCCCTCCAATTCTGAGACTCCACCATCTAAAATGGACAAGACGGGACAAATCACAGTTTAAATCGTAGGGTTACAGGTTCCTGTTCCCATTTTAGAAAGGTGAATGTACCATAAAGCTTGCAGCTACATTTCCACCTTTCCCCTTTATTAAAAGACCCATCAGCAGCTGCTGGGTTGAGTGGGTTGGTGTAGGGGCTGGACAGGAATCAGGTTAAAGTCTTTCTGCAGCAGGATACAGGCCACTTTCTTCCTCCTCCTGCGGGCAGCAACCGTTACCTCGTCGTCTCGAACCACCGGAGACGGCAGCTCACTCTGAGCCCTGAAGGACAAGATGAAGCACAAGAAAGCACCTTACCTAGAGAATTATAAACATATTAATGTATGTGCAGTTCAGAGGCTTTTACATCACTGAATTTACATCTTTTTTTCTTTCTCTGCTCTCTTTAGGGGTTGCGATATTAGATCATCTCCCTACCCGTCATCCTTTCCCAAAAATTCTCCTCTCCAAGTCCACCTTTACACCATCCGTGAATCTCCAGAGACCATCTTCAACATCCTTTGTCGAATATATGCACCATCCCTCCTCTGCACATGTTCAAACCATCTCAGCCCGAGCTGTCCTTGTATCTAATCCTGTCCATCCTGGTCACTTCAGCTTGACAACCTATTTTTTCAGTGCCACCGTCTCCAAACCATACATTTTGGCAGGTCTCACTAAGATCCTGTAAACCTGCCCTTTCGTGAAGCCATATTGCTTCTTGCTTTTTAATCACCTCACTTCTTAGCTTCAGCATCTCTTTCCCCAGAGCTTCATGGTATGGCTCATCATCTTTATCTCTCTGTAGCTGCCACAGCTCTGGACATCAACCTTGTTCTTGACATTATATGTAAATCTTTAAATTACTAGAAGCAGTCAAAAGAAGACAAAAGACAATTTAATTTTCTAATCACTTGTCAAAGGTTACTGTTAGGTTCAACACAAAAAGCCGTGGCACTTCCCGACGGTTCTCTTTAAAAAACAATTTTAGTCACTGGCTAACTGTGCCTAAACTAACAAGAAGCGTCACAGTTCTGTGTGAACCCATGCAATGTAAATAAAACAACTACAGCAAACAATTTTGCCACGATATATATAGCCGAGAGCATATCAAAAGTTAGTACTCATAAAACAACAACATACTGCAATCTTTATAACACTTAACGTAGTTCAGTTATAACCTCGTAAATCTATCTTTACGTAATACTTCCCTAATTGCAGTAGTTCTTCCAAAATACTGGCTGCTAACAGCTCTACTAAACCACTAGTTCTTATTTTATTCACCCTAGAAAGCAGCTCTTGTTACCGACTGTCAACTGTACCAAAACCAGAGCATTTAGCCGGTTAGCATCGCCACTCACTGTGAACGGCAGCATTAGCGCTGTTAGCATTGTTAACGTTAGCTAGCAAAGTTGAAGTCCCTGAATTTAGCACACTCGCGGACTAAATAAAAGGCCAATGGTCTGTAATCACCAGACACATGCCCAACTAACCATACATAAGAGTAAAATGTGTATAACTGCTGAATAACGCTTAAAAATAATGTTTTTACCAGTCCATAGCGGTGAGTTGTCAGTTCCCGCTTCACGAGGTTTAACGGGGCTGCTTCTTCTACATCTTTTCAATTCTCAGCAGACTGCGTCTCTTAATTCACACTGCTGCCCCCACGAGTTGTAATTAGATTGCATCCAGCCTTGTATATGTCTCCACTGTTTTTTTGTAAACTTAAGTGTTTTATTAATCATAGAAAAAAAATCTAAATCTGATTACGTCCAAATCTATTGAATCACTAAAAGAGAACCTGTCTGATGTAAGCTAAAAGATCTCAAAGCAACACATAATGCCACGATATAAAGAAATGAATAAGAACCAAAGTCACTGACATCTATCAGTGTAGAAAAGGTTACAAAGATATTTCCAAGTCTTTGGGACTCCAGTTAACCACAGTGACATCTATTATCCACAAAACTTGCAACAGTAGTGAAAATTCCCAGGAGTTGTCAACCAAAAAATCTTCCAAGAGCCCATCAATGACTCATCCAGGAGGTCACAAAAGCCCCTGAACAACATCTAAAGAACTGCAGACCTCACCTTCCCCAGTTAAGTTGAGAGTTTATGATTCAACAATAAGAAAACAGCTGGGCAAAAATGGCGAGTTCCAAGGAGAAAACCACTGACCAAAGACAGGCCAAAGGCTAGTCTCATGTTAGCCAAAACACATCTTGATGATCCCAAAATCCACAGAATATTTTGGGGAAAATATACTTTTAGAAGGTTTAAGTCCTGTTACACCTCACATAAAACTAACACCACATTTCATAAAAAGACCATCATACTAACAGTCAAACATGGTGGTAGTGTGAATGTCTGGGGCTGCTGCCCTTTAGGTTCTTTGTGTGGCCCAGTCAGTTTGGACTTAAATCAGACTGAGATGCTTTGGCACGGACTTAAACATGCTGGAAAACCCTTCATTGTGGCATTCTGCAAATTCTGCACCCGGCTTAGTTTCTCTATGGAGGGAGACATCTGCCACATAGACCACCTCTGCGCTCCTCTTCCCTCCGGTCCGTTAGCAGCCGCTGTTGCTTGATAGACACAAACGGTAAACGGTGTTAAACTGGGAGGAAGCAGGAACATATTCACTCACTGGGTGTTTTTTTCTTCTCTTGCTGCTAGAAGTCACGGCTGTGTTACGATCTGCGGAAGAGCAGGGAAGACATTCCTCCGGCACAGCAGCGGGGATTTGGGCACTGCAGAGGCCGGGAGAGGAGCTTCGAACGCCGGGGAAGACCGGTACCTCTCCGGGGTTTGTTTGGCGGCAGCAAGGCGAGACGGAGGAGAAGCAGGGAGGCAAATGGAAAGATGACCCGAGGTAAACTTTATTCAGTGCCTGGCAGACAGACAGAGAAGCGGATAAGTCTTTTTTTTTTTTAATATATATACTACGTATCGTTTTAGATGTGAGTGGAGCTGTGAACTTGAGTAGCTCTACCGGTTTCCACCTAATGGTTTTAAGTAAAACATAAAGTAAGACTGAGCATCAGGCAGAACTCCGTTATTTTAACCGTTAACCATTACAAACGGCAAAATGTTCCCTCCGGTAGTCTGAAGGCTTGGAGAGGGCTTAACGATTATTATGCTATTTACGACACTGGATTACAATTTAAGGAACTTTCTTTTGTGTGCTTTCAGTGTATTGGAGTAAAAACACCAATATTAATCTCTAATATTCAGTATTTGTTCACTGGGACGCCTAACGTGGCTTAGCCATTATTACCCTAAAAACACAAATAAATCTATGATAGAGAGCAGAAACTTCATAAGTCACCAAGTAAACGCACTGCTCAGCCCAGCAGCACCCAAAGGCCCAAAAGGCCACTACAGATAATAAAAACAACTTTATGACATCTAACCAAGTAAAAGACTTGGGCAAGTGTATCACAGTCAAAGTCTATAACTAAGGGATGACTTCATGAATGGAAATGGAGATGATTTACAACAAGGTGCAAATACTGGTTACTATTAATGCTTATTATTGAAGTGATTGCTTACAGAAACATGAGGATGGATTGCAAAGTGTAAAGGGTTGTACTCGCTCCTCACAATCAGACAAATGACACAAAACTGATCAGATAGCTTCAAAGTGGAAATTCATAATGACCTAAAGAAGGCTGCAAAAGTAAACTAAAATAATAATAATAATGTGATATTCTTCATTGGACAAGTCAGTCACCTGATCTCAAACCAATAAAACAGCCTTTCTGTGACTGAAGACTCAATAAAACAAGCAGCAGCTGACAGGAGCTGAAGTAAAGGCATGGCGGAGCATCTCAAAGTAGTAAATGCAGCATTTGGTGATCACTGACTTTCATCCAAGTACCAAAAATAATCCCTATATTTAAGTTAGTTTGCTCAATTACGTCTGAGACTCAAAAATTGAGGTCTATGTATAAATATGATAATATATTTACCTTCATATAGTTAATTCAGTGCTTTTGTTAAACCTTTTAATGATTTTTTTATTGTAGTTGTTGGATTCTCAAAATAGAAAAACACTTATCTTGCTTGTAGCTTGTATTGTACCATGAGCGTCTTGACTGTTTTTTTTTTTTAGTTTTAGACTTTCTAACACTCGTATCTCTCTTTGGCCAGTGTGAGCAGCTCAGCTAAGTTCAACAAAGCTCCGTCTGAGTAACTTTAACTCTGAGGCCTCCCAGATCATGGCTGCCAGCTTTTTAGCCAACAGGAGCATTGTTGCTGGCCTGCTGGTCAATCTATTCTCCTCCATCTGTATCGTCTTCATCAACAAATGGATCTACGTACACTATGGCTTCCCCAACATGACCCTGACCCTCGTTCACTTTGTGGTCACCTGGCTGGGACTCTACTTCTGCCAGAAAATGGATGTTTTTGCTCCAAAAAGCCTTCCGATTCGCAGGATCGTGTGGCTGGCTCTGAGCTTCTGCGGGTTCGTGGTATTTACCAACCTTTCCCTACAGAACAATTCGATAGGAACGTACCAGTTGGCTAAAGCAATGACCACTCCCGTCATCATCCTCATCCAGACCACCTACTACAAGAAGACCTTCTCCACCAAGATTAAACTTACACTGGTTAGCAAAGTCCCATCTGCTTGTTAGAGCTGTAGAAACATGCCAATCTGAATGATTCTGACAGGATACTGGGGTTTGGGTCACTTTGGGGTAAGTGAGAAACAATGTCAGCACAATCTGTTCCCCTCTCCTCAGGTACCCATAACATTAGGAGTGATACTGAACTCGTACTATGATGTGCGGTTCAACTTGCTGGGGATTGTGTTCGCGTCTCTTGGAGTTCTGGTGACGTCACTTTACCAAGTGGTGAGTAAATGTATATGCTGACAAAACACTCCACAGAGACTGAAGTAAAGTAATTAACTGTTCTCCACATTTCTCTCTCAGTGGGTGGGGGCAAAGCAACATGAGCTCCAGGTGAACTCCATGCAGCTTTTATACTATCAGGTGAGACCCAGCCTCAAACCAAGTAAGAGATCACTGAATACTCAGTATCTAGAGTTAGATAATCTAATCAGTTTTCCTATGTAATACTGCTTATTATGCGATGGGGGTAGAACTGGACTGCTTACTTTGCTTGCCTTGAGTTGTTGGTCATTATTTATTATTGATTTGGAACTCTATTTTGGAATTTGCAACAAGACTTTTGTACTTGTTGATTTTATTTATTTATTTTGACCAGAGACTTGATTTTAGATTTATTTCCTTTTATTGGGGCCTGAGGTTTGTAGCTTTAGTTTAGGGTCATAATTGGAGACTCGCTGGCTTGTCTCGACTTGGAACCAGACTGAAGATGCAAGGCTTTGGACTTTGTTCCCTTTCATTTGGGATTTGGCCTAAGACTTTCAGATTTAGTCCCAGGACTTCTTTGCATTTTTTTTGGAACTGGAGTTGGAAATTAGATCTTTAATATTTGTTTACTTGCTAATATTTTATTTTGGACTTGTTTCCCTTTTCTTGAAACTTGTAATGCTAATGATTTATTACAGGACTTGTTGATGAACAACTGGGCTTTTGATTTTGGACAGCAAACTGGATAGGGACTTTAGACCCTGGGCTTAATTTTTGTACTATTATTCATTTCATGTGGATTATTTCCTAGGTTTTAATAAGTATATTTCTAGGAATGTTTGGCCTTACATTAAAACTGGAATTGGGACTTGTTATTCTTTTCTTGGGATTCTTAGAGACTTAAAATGTTCATTTTTGATTTGCAGGTTGCTCAATTGTGTCTTGATTTGGATTCATGATATTTTCTTGGACCCGCTGGTACAGAATTATGTGGGACTTGTTACGAGTTGTCATCTAGAGTTATGTTGGTACTTTTTGATACTTTCAGATGATTTGGGGCATTGACGTTGGCCTATGGCTCATCCTGTAACTTGCTGATATAAATTATTCAGGACCTGTTACTGTCATATAGGGCTTCTTCATAATGACTTGCAAATTGCCTTGAGATCTGCTGATGTTTGGTTTGGAGCTTGTTTGTACCATTCAGTTCCAAATGATGGTATTGGAATTGGACTTGGAATTAAAAAGTACTTTGTCCACTAGATTTTTAGTACCACGTATTTAACATAGTTTTCAAGGTTTTTGTTTAAAAAAAAAAGACAACTTTAAAATTTATTATTTAAAATGTATTAATTAAAAGATTGTTTGACGATTGTCACCTCACCAACACAGTGTAGACTAGAGCAGTAAAATCAAACGTTAATCAGCTTCAGTGTCTATTAAGCAATGTGTCTTAAAGACACATTACAGGTCAGAGACAGGTTAGCGGAGAGCTTTGGAGTAATAGTAGGATGTTATTTATATTTTATACTTGTTATAATGCAATGGCTGTAGATTTTTACTGCACAGACTGTCCTTTTAGGCTCCTCTATCGTCAGCCTTCCTGCTCTGCATCGTTCCACTGTTTGAGCCGCTGACTGGATCCGGAGGAATATTTGGACCCTGGTCTTTGCCTGCTCTGGTCAGACTCAACATGACACACACACTAACACACCATTTAAAAAGACGCACACAACTGCAGCTACATGATCTGCAATTGGATCTAATGTCTGGGACTTTCCAAGTAATAGTCTGGCACATTTTATCAAAGACATTAAAAGCGGGGCATTTATTCTGCCTGTCTGTTCTGCTGATAGTCACATTGGTCAGTTGGTTATTAAATACTGCTATATGTATTAATAGATAGAAGTGTTTAATTTAATACATTGACTCATGTTCCAAGTCTTAGTTTGAGATTTGGAGCAGCTGGTAACAGTGTTTTCCTTTTCTTCTGGCTGCTTTCTTCTTCCTTCTAGATGACTGTGCTGTTCTCGGGCGTGGTGGCTTTCCTGGTCAACCTATCCATCTACTGGATCATTGGAAACACCTCACCTGTTACGTATCCTCAAACACTTGTGGGCTAGAAGAGGTCTTGTAATGTCAGTGGTTGCTTCAGTTTGTCAGTGGTTGCTTCAGTTTGTCGTAGATCTCGTTGGAGTTTACTTTAATAAATAAGTAAACTGAAGTAATTTGTGCAAATATGAGGCTTTCTTTGGACTTCTTGTGTTCCTGATCTCCTTCAGGGGAGACATTGGTTTTCTCTGGCAGCTTTGGGAGCTACATATGTATCAAACTTTCTAGTCTTATTGAAAGGGTTGCAGAACTTCTTAAAATGGTGTTTAAGAAGTTCTTTACAGTGAACCTGTTTATGTCTTGGAAAGATTTAAAACCTCCTTGAGTCAGTTTTCGTGTTTCAGCGTCTTGAAGTCTTTGTGAGGAGCTTTTTAGGGATTCAAGAACTCCAAACCAAACACCTCTTTAAGGGTTGAGAACTTTTATTAAGTTCTTGATCATTTCACTGTTTTTCTTAGGTTTTGAGGACTCACCTAGGTTTTTGGAACTTTTTTTTTTTTTTTAAGAATTTTTTAAGGCGGTTTTAGGTTTCTGGTTTTATTGGTATTTTGTGAGGAGCTGTCTAACCTAATGCTCATCTAAATCAAAAGTAGGCAGTTGATGTAGTTCAGGCATCTAACTAGTGTTTTTAAGGCATGTTGAACATGTTATCCTTCCAGAAAGTCACAAAAGAGAGAAAGGCCTGTATATTTCTCCATTGATTGCTTTCCTTACACCTCTAACCCAGATAAGTGGTAAAAAAAAAAATGCAAATTGCAATTAAACATCTTGAAGAGGTCTTCAGAGACTTCTGGAAGAGTTGTGGTCTTTTCAGAATAGTGCTGAGGGGTTTGCCTCAAGGTCCTTCTGGTACAAATATTTCAGATGACATTCATAAATGTTGTTATCCTGATTCTAGTTCACAGCTATAACATGTTTGGTCATTTTAAATTCTGCATCACACTGGTTGGTGGATACCTGCTCTTCCATGACCCACTCTCACTCAACCAGGTGAGTCTTCCTGTGCTGCTCTGATGAGTCAAACCAGGCAGTTTTCAGTTTCCAAACCTTCTACTCTCCTCCCGTCTCTCACTCAGGCGTTGGGGATCCTCTGTACTCTGGCAGGTATCCTGTCCTACACTCACTTCAAGCTGATGGAGCAGGAAGAAGGGAAGAGCCGGCTGGCTCAAAGACCCTAGGCCATCTTTACATGTTGGTCTGCTGCACAGACTCCTGCTATTGGCCATCCACAGTGAGACCGGCTGGAGATACCTCTTTAGATATTTTTACCATTTTTATTACAGGTATTTTTTTAGAAGAGAAGGGATTTCATCGTGGATCGTGTCAGATTTAAACGTATATGGCATGTTAACACTGCTGTTCGTACTACTTCCACTGAGCTTCAGCAGCACTGATCCAAAGTCTTAAAGAAACCTGAAACTCATCACAAAGGCAGCTCCTCAAGTGTTAAATCACTCTCATCACGCAGCTTTAACACAGATGGATGGAGGTGTAGTTTAAACCAACCAATCAAAAGAAGGCTGCAGTTGAGCTCTGTGAAAGATCCTTCAGGACACCAAACCTTCATCTACTGCTGGAGGCTGAAAAAAAATTGCAATTACAGTAATATTAGAAAAATAGCATCATCATCTGCTGTTTTTCTGATTTTTGGTACTCACATTAGCTGTAGAGTTGAAGGACTTCGACATTTATGATAGTCCAGACATGAAGGCAGAAGACATTGATGGGAATCCATCAGCAATCTGCATGGACATGTTTAAACAAGTTTACATAGTGAATACTTCTGTCAGGTCCCACCTGTTATCCATCAACCACTGGAAGAAACCAATTTGATTTGAAGTGAAATTCGAAGGATTTTACTTATTAAATCATATCAGTGACTTACAGATCATGAACACAGAAACTCAGACACTGTTGGGGCTACAGCAGTTTTCCAAAGAAGAAGTCAGTGGCAGAAGCTTTTCTGTTATCAGCCTTTCTGTATAAGTAATTTCCATAGACTGATGAAAATTAATTTGATTGCAAGTCAAATACCAGTAACTTACAGGTGGTATGAAGTGATAAATGAGGTTCAATATTCAATAATCAGTTACTAAATAACTTCTCCATAAACTTCTAAAATTTGTGGAAGACTTTATAATCAGGCAGAAATGGGTCAAAGTGAACTGGTTTATAAAATGATGGTTTCTTCCATTTCTGAGTCTCTGGCTCCTGTTACTGAGCTGAAAAGTGACTCGTTGCAGTTCTGCAGGACTGAGTTTGCTGTGTAAAATTTTTGTGGATTTTGCAAACGTTATTTGTTTGGCCCTTCAAATCAGACACTTCCCTGAATGATTCATTAATCTGTTGGGGGGTTTTGTTGTTGTTTAGAGTCTGCGATAGGTCTAGTTTTATTTCAGATTTAGCCACATTCATTGCTGATGTAACTTTTTAAAATTAGTATTTTTTTGATAAAATTTTCTTAGCTTGTGTAGCTGTTATTTAGAGACATATTGCATTATTTGGGGGTTTTTTTCCTGATCCTTTGTCTTGACCCTGTTGATGGTACAGGTGGGATTTTGGGGACGTGGCTCAGCGAAGCATGACGATCTGCTATTGTGGATTACATATCTGGAGAAATATTCAGTTGCTCAAAGAACTGTTGAAATAAAACTTTAATCTTCTGCATCTACAGTGATTTCTTCTTCATGACACTTTGTGATGTACAGCAGCTTCTGAACATGTAGTCCTCAATCTGACATCCTCGTGCTGAGCATGCTCAGTAGAGCTTTCTTGTTTATATTTCACTGTACTAAGCAAATTCAGCCTGCTGAATAAAAACAAATTTAGTGGCAGTTTGCATTGTTTGAGGGTACACAAGTATCTAGATGTGGTGCTCCTGAAAAAAAAAAACACCATCCGTTAGTCTTTATGATCTTGTTTACTTGCTATCATAAATATGCTTTTAAAATGACTTCTTTTATTAAACGTGGCCAAATTCTGAGCTAAAATTTCTGACATGCAGTCTTATCTACTCTTCACTTTGTATTAAGCAAGAAGGAATGTTGCATAAACAGACATCTTGTGCACAGAAGCTCTACGCACCTGCTGTTCAAACCTGTGTATTGGAGGCAGCCAATGAGAAGAGAGTTGGTTTAAAGGGTGAGGATGAACTGAGTTTGAGCTTTACAGCAGTAGCTTTGCATGTCTGTAAAATATGGAGTTGGAAGTTAGCAGAATGGTTTAAACACCCTCTTTAGGAAGGGCAGCATTTTCATCATTAATCGTCCAGACATGACATCGTAAAAAAGCACACGGTTGTCATCTGTAATAAGCATGTTATAATATAACCACACCTAAGTGGAGTTCTCCAGTGAATGGCTTCGCTGTGGAGCGTCCCTGGGTTTCCCCTCACATGCATGTGTGCCTCATTCATACCGTGCCAATAAAGCTGCAATTGTAACATACACACACACACAGCAAGGCTGTGCCAGGAGGGAATTTCAGATGAATGAACAAGTGGAAAGAGTGTGTTTAAATAAATCTCTACTCTCTGAGGAATGAGCAAAACCCGAGAACTGTTATTAAACTGCATACTGCGGGCATCCTGCTGCTACCACTGTGGGTATGTATAGATGGTATTCAGAAGTGTTATTTTTGGGAAGAGAGGACTAAAATGCAGGCTCTGGGAGGCCGAATAAAAATAAAAGGAAAAGTTAGCTTTAAAAGCTGATGAAATACATACTGCTAAAATCACAAGAGGAATCAGAGACTTGTGAAAAGCACAATGAGAGAAAGTGGAAAAGAGGGAAAGGCAGAACTAGAGCCACAGCTGAATAGTTCATTTCTCTTGGGAAAGTTTCTAACTGAGTGAAGTGTCCCTGAAGCGCAGCCACAATAAGAGCTGTCTGAATTCTGTGAATACTTGGGAAAAGTACTTCAGCCTTGTTGTCTGTCTTGTTGTATCTGCCACCGTCTTCTAAACCATACATCCATTCTCTTCTGCTTATCCGGTTGAGGGTTGCTACCATAGGACGGGAGTCAGTCTGTCTCAGTGCTAACCACTCCACCCTGTCTTCTTCCCTCTTTCGTGCACTGTCGGTTGCTTTGGATGGTTGACCTCAAGTATTTAAACTCATCCACCTTCGCTGCCTCTACTTCTTGCTCACCTTTCCACCTGTCTTCCTCTCATTCACACACATGTACACAAACACACCTTCATCTTTTGGTAGTCTGTCTACACACCTGCATCAACAACATGCAATATCACATTATTAAGGAGGCTTTTGTAAGTGGAGCTCCTCTGAAGGTGGAAGTGGATCCTCTGAAGTCCTCATGAATTTCCCTTTGCATCTTTCCTTGAATTCATAATTTCTTCCATTACGATCAACATAAACTGATTAGGAAAAGGGGGTAGTAGGTCAAAATATATGCAGAGGGCTGATTGGTAAAGAAGACACAGATGTGAACAGCTAAACCTGGATAGACCGAATATAGGGGAAAAGAAAAAAGGCATGAAGTAAAAAACCATTTAAGAGATTCAAGAAGTAACTGAAAGGCAAATAACTGACACCGGTAAAGAAGAAAGTCCATAATAACACCTCTACTTGCTTGTTGAAAACCTGCAGTACCCATGTTGAGTCATATCAGGGCATTAAACAGCCATTATCAACTGTAACCTTTTCACAGATATAACTAATACCTGGGTCTGCAGCCTTAAAGGCCGCATTTTAAGGCCGATTACGTCACTGCGACGCGACGAAGGCTGTCCCAATTCGAAGGCTGCTCGAAATGCGGCCCTCAAATGCGTCCTTCATTTCCCTGAATTTTAAGGACGTGGCGGTGTAGACTTCGTGGCCCAACATATCCCAGAATGCATAGCGCGGCGATGGGTGTGGATAATTTTGCCGAAAAAAAACGGCGGACGAGGGGCGCTTGAAGAGTAAACTTTAAGTAACTACTGAATATTATGTCACTTATTTATGTGCAAATGTTTAATAACGAAGAACATGAAAACATTACTGTTGGCCACATGTCGGCAAAGTTATGTGACATTAGTGATGTTTGTACAAACTTGTTTTTAAAGCCTTTACTTTAAAATATACACCATTCAATAGCTGAGCTTAATCTTACAGAGAATGATCAAAGCTCATGTAGAAACAAACAAACAAATGAACAAAAGATTTTCTCCTTCATTTCTGTCAAACAATGCTGTACATAACGTTTCCAGCTGTTAGTATCATGGTTGCTAAGCAACCTGGGCAGCGCAACGGAGGCTAGACCGTCCCATTTTACAAGCCTCGCATTTCCGGCCTTAGCGGTCTTTAAGTACGCGGCCCTTGTGGACCGTTAAGGCTTTTTTTATTTTTTATTTTATTTTTAGTAATATTAACATACAAACAACAAAATACACCATATATTACATATTCAGAGAATAAACATTCCTTACATATTAACAACTTTCATACATAGGAAAAAGAAAATATAAAGATGGGGTCACATAACTTAACAGATTATTAACTTACTAAATCAAAATCTTCCACAAAGGAAACAAAAAAAGTTTTTTTTTAAACTAAGGTCAAAGATTTAACCAACAGGTTTAAGTCGTTTTTCCAGTAAGCTAGTGCTGGTTTAGTCTTAAGAAAACGACATTTATGTATAAATTGCTTTCACGTGATTAATAACATATTAACACCATAATTAGTTTTCTTTTCTTTCAAAAACACTCCAAACATTATCATATTTAAGGTAAATGGGGTAATTTGAATCCCACTGGAATAAAGCCAGGTATGAAAATCCAACCAAAAATATTTGTATAAAATTGCACAAAAAGAATAGATGGTCCAAATCCTCCTCTTCTGTTTCACAAAATACACAATTACCCGTTTCTATTTTGAATCTATCACCAAGGAGTCTATTTGTCGGGTAAATTTTGTTCAAGATTTTAAATTGGACTTCTTTCCATTTAGGAGGGATAGGGAAGGTGATATAATCAGTTCTTATTTTTTCAATTTCTTCCCTTTGGAAATCTTTTAATATGTAATTACGTCTAAGTAAATTTGGAGAATAAAGACTCCTTAATGAAGATCTAAGAAACTTATTGTTGCATTTAACATCACAAAATCGAATACCATTTATATATAATTGCCTTAACTTGGGGGAGATGTCAGAATATATTATATCATTTACAACTATGTTTTTAAGTGACAATTGAATGGATTTTATAACCCGATTAAATTTACTTTTAGAACATTGGATATTAAACTTTTGGCAAAAATCTTGATGTCCTAAAACATGTCCTTCCTCATCTACAAAATGGGCAATTGCCCAAACACCTTTTGATAACCAATCTTGAATAAAAATAGATTTTCTGTTCATCAGTATATATCTATTGTTCCAAATTGGGCTATTATGTGGAGTGAAATTATGTTTAAATAACATTTTCCAATAAAGAAGGACCTGTTTATGGAATTCAGAGAGTTTAACAGGTAGCTTAGTAATTTCAAAGTCACATTTTAGGAGAAAATCGATACCCCCCAGTGTGTTAAAGACCTTACTTGGTATAAAAAACCAAATGGAGTGTGGATTATTTAGGAAGGATTTTAACCATTTAAGTTTCAAAACACCATTCATTATATCAAAATCAATTGCGTTTCCACCGCCTTCAATGTATGGTTTAACCAAATCATCTTTAGATATATAATGGCACTTATTTCTCCAAATAAAATTAAAATTCATGCTATTAATTATTTTAATAACTTTATTTGATATTGATAAAGAGTAAGCTGGATATATAAATCTAGATAAACTATCCATTTTGGTTAATAATATTCTTCCAAAAATTGTGATGTCTCTTTGTAACCACTTATTTAAGATTGTCCTATGGACCGTTAAGGCTGCGTACTTTAAGGCTGCAGACCCTGAATTGGGATACAGCCATTGTCTGACCTGTTAGCAGTCTGGAATGCTGGCTGTTGGGGAGACAATAATTTTAATATATAATACAATATTATTCACTTCTTTGAAGATTAAATTGTTAAGGTAATCGTTTCGAAAGCCCAGAATAAAAATGCTCTCATGTATCGGAGAAAATGTAAGGTAACTTATACATTTTTAATCAGGCATAATTTGGAACTCCAAAACGAGAGGGTCCTGATGCTGTTCACCCGGAAACCAGCACGGATGAACCGATGTTTGTTTTGCTACGGCTAACAGGTAACCCCGCTCATCTTTACATATTATTTAGAAGAAACTAGGCTTCTCTAAACAGGGAGTGCTTGCTGTATGTTTGTAAATTTGCGTTGTAATTACTGTCTGTCAGTTTTGCGCTGTCTAAGCGTTTGTTTGTGCCTGTTTTCGCTAAGTCCATTTGAGCTAAACTCGCTAGCCGTGCTAACGCTAGCTCTTTTTTGTTATAAATTTGTTTGTTCGTTTAAAAACGTCGCAGCGTCTGCTGGGCGCTGTGAACGCGGCTTTCTCCTTGTCTTTTAAAGTGAAGCTTCTGCTAAGCTGTTCACACGGAGGAGGCTGACGCAGGTTTGGCGGATAACAGGCGGAGTCTGCGTGGGCGGCTGTCACGCTGACTTTAACATTACAAGTTCAACCCCAAAAGGTTGATTCTGTTGAACGTAGCGTTTACAGTGGAACAGCATTACACGTTTAATGTTAATCTCTTCTTTTTTAAAAACGTGCACGAACCAAACGGCGTTTACACGCGCGGACAGGTGTCAGCTTTAAGGAGCTTCTCGCTTGATTTACCTGCTCACCTGCAGGGCCCGTTCAGCCGTGTTTACGCGGAGTTTCTGTCTGAATGTTTGATTAAACTGAATTTTTTTTTAAATTTTAGGCCCTTATGACATCTCATCACGATGACCCTTCCTCCATTTTGTGTCTGGAGACTTTAGACGTGACTTTTAGATTATATCAATCCTGAATTTGTTTTAATGTGTCAGGTAAACAGGAAATCGTTGGGCTTATCTGTGCGGTTCACACACAGCAGTACAACGATAGTCTGTGTGCATGTTTAATTTTAGTTACTTATTTTTGATTTGTTTCAAAACATCTTCAAAATGAATTGATATAGATGTATCTGTCTGCCCCTTAAATTTTTGTAAATATGTTCTTATGTCTTTTTATGGGCCAACGTTGAAGAAATGACACTTTGATACAATATAAAGAAGTGAGTGTACAGCTTGTACAACAGTGTAAATTTGCTGTCATCTCTAAATAACTCAACCCACACCCATTATTGCCTAAACCGCTGCCAACAAAAGTGAGTAAATGCCTAAATGAAACTGGCCCAATTGATTCATTTATTTTTTTTGAATGTTCCGTTGAGCACTGTAACAATCAGAATTATTGTCTGAAGGCCAAAAGAAATGCCCAAAGGATTTATTTTTCCAAGTGGTCCACTTGATTATTATTTATTTATTTTATTTAAATTGTTATTTTTAACTTTTACGTTTTTACAAACAGAACAGACATGATTTTTCATGTTGTCCCATGGAAAAATATAATAAAATCTTTACAAAAATGTGAGGGGTATACTTGTGAGATACTGTACATCGTTTCCTCACTTAGTTCACTGCTATTGAGTGTACCTGCAGCCCCACCCACAGTGAGAGTCCAGAGGGGTGTACTCTGAAGTGAGATGAATGGTTTAGTGAGCTGTCTTGAGATTCAAATCATAGGTTTCAGTGTCTCTCTTTTTAGTTGGCTAAATCACCATGGTAACTGATGCTGAACACATCACTGTGTTGGGAGCAGGTTATTATCAGAGTTTCAATTTAAAATGCAGGTGCCATATTTTCATGTATTCTCTTATTTACAGTATGTTATAAGTGCACTATTATCTGCAGATAGATGTTATATGTGCAGCTTATTACCTCAGTAACATCAGGAATGAAACTCAGCTGCAAAGTACAGCACTGTATGTCACAGTGTCAGTGGAATGTGCATGTAAAAAAAAAAATTAAAAGTATAAATGTTTTTATACTTGACTGTATTATTCGGTGTAAATGTAACTTGGACCCATATAAGCTGAGTTTGTTTGATCGTAAATGGTTGGTTTGTTGATTTGAGGATTTTGGACAACAAGTTCCATACCCTCCTGAGGGTTTTTTCTTAAATTGGATGGTCGAATAGAATCAAAGGAAATCACAATATTTAATAACAAAGCTGATAATTAATATTTTAATTTTAATAAGAGGCTGATGGAAATATTTTCAAAAAATCACAGATTGTTGTATGATTCTTTAACTTATACAGCAGCATCTATTGCCATTAAGCTTTTCTCGTTGTCCTTCCTCAGTATGCCTGCTGAACGCAAGCGCTCAGTAAACATGGATGAGAAAGATGTTTGCACCTTCAGCAACAAGGAAAAGGAGAAGGACAGGGAGGCTGAGAGGAGGCCGGCATCTGCTCGGGACAAGGCCAAAGACGAGGCCAAAATGAGCGGCAAAAAAGACGGCGGCAAGGAGGAGAAGAGGAAGCGGCTGGAGGAAGAAAAGAAAAAGAAGGAGGAGAAGGAGCGGAAGAAGAAAGAGGAGGAAAAACTGAAGGCAGAGGAGGAGCAGAAGAAGAAGGAAGAGGAAGAGAAAAGGCAGCAAGAGGAGCAGGAGAGGAAGCTTAAAGAGGAGGAAGCCAAAAGACAACGTGAGGAGGAGGCTGCCCTCCTCAAGTAAGTCATCTTGATTGTTAAATTCTGAGTTAATAGCGATTTTAGCAATGTTTAAAATGCCATTTAGATCAATTCTACCGCTTACTTAATCTTAGCCACACTTATTGGAGGAAGGTGTGGACACACCAATGTTAACAAATCTGCCAAGCGCAGGGCTGTGATCTTGGTCCACATCATATAGAAGAACAACATTATCGTCAAAATCCAGCATTTTGGTCAGTGGTTATGCTGAGGCTCATTAGTATATAAGCATAATAAGAGTGGGGAAGGCATACAAAGACTTGTTTTTAAAGTCTGTAGAATAATACACTGCACTAAAATTCACAATAAAATGGAGATTTGGCTACATAAGAGCTGATAACATGGCGGTTTGACCTACATCTTTATCCCAAGATGAATCTCTGTAGTTTTTCTAATTTAGCATTAATAAATTTGAATTCAAAGATGATCTTTAATGGGATCCTAATGTACTAGAAATACAAAACCTCTCCACATCAGTGCTTCATCTGCTTGTGCACAGTTTAATCTGTTGGGTTTAAAAGCTGTAAATTTGCATGTAATAAATGAACTACACAAAATTTCTAGATTCCCTAAAATGGCTGTAGTTGAGTTCAAATGCAAGCTGATCAGGTGAGTTTATTTGAATATCTCCATGTGGCCTTTGTGTAAAATACTTAATACAGTAACATGTAAAAAATGTGATAAAGCTCAGCCACTTAAACCTTAAGTTAAAAGTTTGTCATACACTGTGTGCAGATGAAAGTTTTCTTTTGTGTCTCCTACTTTTAAAAACCTGATACAAGAACATGTGTTTTTATGTTTTAAAAGCATGTTGATGTCAGCATGACCTTCATTTAAGAAATAAACATAAGAGGAAGTGATGTGTCTGCTGGTCCAGCGTGTATATGTTTGACTTGACCTTTCGCAGAGCCAGAGTTGATCACCACCATCCATCTCAACCCCTGATGTTAGTCTTAGGGCCACTGTAGCACCCGAAACAACTGCACTGGTTTTACTATCTTTCTTTAATCACGCCTCTTTCTGCGGGTCACCCCATCTCTACAGGGAGAAGGAGGAGGGGCATCAGCTGTACCAGGAGGCATGGGAGCGCCATCAGTGTAGGAAGGAACTGCGCAGCAAGAACCAGAATGCCCAGGAGGGTCGTCCTGAAGAGGCCTTCTTTAGCCGCCTGGACTCGAGCCTTAAAAAGAACACCGCCTTCGTGAAGAAGCTGCGCACGCTGACCGAGCAGCAGCGAGACTCACTCTCCAACGACTTTGCCTCACTCAACCTCAGCAAGTACATCGGTGAGGCTGTGAGCTCCGTTGTGGAAGCGAAGCTGAAGATCTCAGATGTCGGCTGCGCGGTCCATCTGTGCTCGCTCTTCCACCAGAGGTACGCCGAGTTTGCCCCGTTGCTCTTGCAGGCCTGGAAGAAGCACTTTGAAGCCAGGAAGGAGGAGAAGGCACCCAACGTAAGCAAGCTGCGCACAGACCTCCGCTTCATCGCCGAGCTCACCATCGTCGGTCTCTTCACAGACAAAGAGGGTCTCTCGCTCATTTACGAGCAGCTGAAAAACATAATTGGGGCTGACCGCGAGACGCACACCCATGTTTCCGTGGTGATCAGCTTCTGTAAGCACTGCGGGGACGACATTGCTGGGCTGGTGCCCCGCAAGGTGAAACTGGCGGCCGAGAAGTTTGGCTTGGCTTTCCCTCCCAGCGAGATCATCAGCAGTGAGAAGCAGCAGCCCTTCCAGAATCTTCTGCGGGAATACTTCACATCACTCACCAAACACCTGAAGAAGGACCACCGGGAGCTGCAGAACATTGAGAGACAGAACAGGTGAGGTTCAGCTGTTACGGGAAACCACTGCGTGATTGTTTGAGCATACCTAACTTTTTGTCCTCTTCAGGCGGATCTTGCATTCCAAAGGAGAGTTGAGCGAGGACCGACACAAGCAGTACGAGGAATTTGCCACTTCCTACCAGAAGCTGCTGGCCAACACTCAGTCTCTGGCTGATCTGCTGGATGAAAACATGCCCGAGCTGCCTCAGGACAAGACTGTGCAGGAGGGTGTGTGGCCTCACATTTTTTTTTCTTCCTTATATTATACCCTGTCAATTTTTTGTTAATATCTGATATTATCATGGCTCTGCTGTCACAGAGCACGGCCCCGGGATCGACATCTTCACCCCCGGGAAGCCTGGAGAGTATGACCTGGAAGGAGGGATCTGGGAAGACGAAGACGCTCGTAACTTCTATGAGAACTTGGTGGACTTGAAGGCATTTGTGCCCGCCATCCTCTTTAAGGACAATGAGAAGAGCAGTCAGGGCAAAGAGAAGGAGGATGCCAAAGGTATGTTATAAAACACCCATGCTTACAAAAAAGGAAGAGATTTGTGTACTTTGTTTTGACCGTGCTGCTGTTGGGTTCAGATGGCAGAGAGGGGAAGGATGCGGGCAGCACAACAGAGGAGCTGGAGCTGGAGCTCGAGGCTCTGGACATCACAGATGAACCTCTTGAACTAGAGGGACCAGACGAGGTGGAAAATGAAGAGCTGGCCAAAAAACTGCTCGATGAACAAGGTAAACATGATTTTCCAGAAAACAGCTACTGTACTACTTCTATGATGATGTGTTACTGCATGCTCATTGGCTGACAGCTCACAAGTTAGCCAATGAAAATACACCGGTTTGTCCTTTAATCTGATTGGACTATAATTTACTAAATGAACAATAGGACTTAAAACTAGCCCATAAACTCATCAGGAAAATGGTTACTGAGGTCAAAGATCAGAGGAGCCAAAGGCTGCTTCATCATAAACCTCTATACAATGGCTGTATCCCAATTCAGCCTTAAAGTACGCAGCCTTAACAGTCCACAAAGGCCGCGTACTTAAAGACCGCTAAGGCCGGAAGTGCGAGGCTTGTAAAATGGGACGGTCTAGCCTCCGTTGCGCTGCCCAGGTTGCCTAGCAACCATGATACTAACAGCTGGAAACGTTACGTACAGCATTGTTTGACAGAAATGAAGGAGAAAATCTTTTGTTCATTTGTTTGTTTGTTTCTACATGAGCTTTGATCATTCTCTGTAAGATTAAGTTCAGCTATTGAATGGTGTATATTTTAAAGTAAAGGCTTTAAAAACAAGTTTGTACAAACGTCACTAATGTCACATAACTTTGCTGACATGTGGCCAACAGTAATGTTTTCATGTTCTTCGTTATCAAACATTTGCACATAAATAAGTGACATAATATTCAGTAGTTACTTAAAGTTTACTCTTCAAGCGCCCCTCGTCCGCCGTTTTTTTCGGCAAAATTATCCACACCCATCGCCGCGCTATGCATTCTGGGATATGTTGGCCCACTAAGTCTACACCGCCACGTCCTTAAAATTCAGGGAAATGAAGGACGCATTTGAGGGCCGCATTTCGAGCAGCCTTCGAATTGGGACAGCCTTCGTCGCGTCGCAGTGACGTAATCGGCCTTAAAATGCGGCCTTTAAGGCTGCAGACCCTGAATTGGGATACAGCCAGCTTCTTTAACAGCTCGCAGAAGCGCTCTCTGCTGGCCTTTAGAAGAAATGCAGGCTTAAGTCACTCAAGTATAGCTAGGTTTCATTTGACGTAGACGTGACGTCGACGTAAAGCGCGAAATTTGACTGGCGGTCGGAAGTGAAAAAGATAAGCGCAAAATCACAGACAGACAGTACGCAAAATGCCTATGTCCTGTTGTGTTTACGGATGCTCCAGTAGGTCGACCCGAGAAACTGATAAACGGTATTTTAGGGTACCAAAAATAGCCCAACGAAGAGGAGAAAAATGGAAAATTCTAACCGAAAAACGTAGGAAAACATGGATTTTAAATTTACGTTTACAGTCGGGAGGAGCAGAGTCTGCCAATGCCCGTGTCTGCAGCGACCACTTCGTCAGAGGTAATGTTATGTTTGCAAACGAACTTATTAGCATTAGGTTGTCGTTAAATTCTCGTTTACTTAGTGCTTTTAAGTTAGTAGTCTAATATTGACTTGAT
>NW_005187692.1:546707-576398 GCF_000239375.1 Pundamilia nyererei | reverse complement strand
AAAAAAACATATCGTGATATGAAAAAATCTCATATCGCCCAGCTCTACTTGGAATGTATGAATTTACCTAATGCTTGGGTCAGAAGTGTAACAGTGGACAGAGAAGTGGTTTGGACATGCGCAGAGGAGGGTTGGTGGATATATCAGATAAAGGATGATGAAGATGGAGCTGCAGAGGACAAGAGGGAAAAGAAGCTGCAGAAGGAAAAGAAGATTAGAGAGGAAGGATGGATGTAGTGAAGGAGGACGTACAAGGGTTGATGTGACAGGAGGATGATGGCAACAGGATGAGATGGGGGCAGTTGATTCACAGAAGCAGCGCTGACTTACAGTTGATTTTGTAATATCTAGGAGGTAAGAAATCTTATGAACTGACTAGTTGCAGTAGTGGCATCCTCTTTTTTTTGTTTCACAAAAAGGAAGACTGCATGGATATAGGACTAAAAATATCTGAATTCAGAGATTAAGAGATGTGGCCTAATACTTTGAGTTTTTAAAATGGTGCAGAAATCCTTGTATAGACAAAACTATGAACAATAAGTGGAACATACACATTGCATTGGTTTCATTTGAACTGCATACAAAGTGAACATTTGTTTGTGTCTGTGCAGAACAAGAGGACGAGGAAGCTAACACGGGGTCTCACCTGAAGCTAATCGTGGATGCTTTCATCCAGCAGCTTCCCAACTGTGTCAACAGAGACCTCATAGACAAGGTGAGGACAGACACACTGATCCAAGGAAAACAATGAGCTTCCAGATGTTGGATAGTTTGTAAAGGTTTATGATCTCTGGTGATTCCTACAGGCTGCCATGGACTTCTGCATGAACATGAACACCAAGTCTAACAGGAGGAAGCTTGTCCGTGCTCTCTTCACTGTCCCCAGACAGAGGTAGGTTTCATCTGTTTTGGCATTTACCTTTAATCACCACAAGGGGGTGCTATCATCATGACTGATTGTGTGATTGTGAGCGGTGCACTGAGTCATTCTCCTCTTGCAGGTTGGATCTCCTGCCCTTCTACTCTCGTCTGGTGGCGACGCTGCATCCATGCATGTCAGACGTGGCGGAGGACCTGTGCTCCATGCTGAAGGGAGACTTCAGGTTTCATGTAGGTTCTCTGCTCACTTACATCAGGTTTTAAATAGATTTGTCATACTTGCTTTTTTCCATCATGTTTGCATTAAAAACACTTGCCAACATTATGAATCGAATCTGTGTTTCTAGATTCGGAAGAAGGATCAGATCAACATCGAGACCAAGAATAAAACCGTCAGATTTATCGGCGAGTTGGCCAAGTTCAAGATGTTCTCGAAGACAGACACACTTCAGTGTCTCAAGGTGGGTGAAAGAAGCCACTGTCTGAGTCACATCAGGCTGTTTGTCTTTAAATCCCTGTACAAGAAAACAAACACTTTTAGCAACATCTCTGCTCATCCAATCAGATCACAAACAAAATGCCACATTAAGATGAAGATGTGAAAAACTAAACTTACTTACCTTCATCCTCACTGTGATAACAAGCACGAAATGCTTCCAGAGCTCACTCTGCTGTGTGCATGCATCAGAATAACAACACAGCCGGCGAGACGCCATCCAGCTTAGCTGTTATAGATTTCTGTCCATGTCTCCTCCTCCTCCAGATGCTGCTGTCTGATTTTACGCACCATCACATAGAGATGGCCTGCACACTGCTGGAGACCTGCGGCCGCTTCCTCTTCAGATCCCCCGACTCTCACCTGCGCACCAGTGTCCTGCTGGTCAGTACTGGTCCTCTTCGCTGGGCTTCTGTTCACTTTGAAGCAGATAACTAGAATGTGATATAGAAAAGGACAAAAACAGAGAAAATATTTGAATATAAAGATAAATGAGTGGTTTTTAGCCTGACTTTTGTCCCATGTGTGCTCCAGGAACAAATGATGCGCAAAAAGCAGGCCCAGCACCTTGATGCCCGCTACGTAACCATGGTGGAGAACGCCTACTACTACTGCAACCCGCCGCCCATGGAGAAGACGGTGAAGAAGAAGAGGCCGCCGCTGCAGGAGTACATCTGCAAACTGCTCTATAAGGACCTGTCCAAGGTCACCACAGAGAAGGTGTTGAGGCAGATGCGCAAGCTGCCATGGCAGGACCCCGAGGTGAAGAGCTACCTGATCTGCTGCATGGTCAACATCTGGAACGTGAAGTACAACAGCATCCACTGTGTGGCCAACCTGCTGGCTGGCCTGGTGGCCTACCAGGAGGACGTGGGGATCCACGTGGTGGACGGTGTCCTGGAGGACATCCGGCTCGGCATGGAGGTAAGAAGAAGCAAAATCAAGTCTGAAAACAAGATATGCTTTTGTGTTTCATCCTTAACTGAGCCCTTAGTAGTTTATAGGACTGTAATTTGATTCTCTGATCAGTAATTTCTATATTTATTGCCATTAGGGATGCACTGGCCCAACATTTGGAATGTATTATCAGTCTGACGCTGACCCAAAATGTTTGTTCTGGTATCCATGACAATGAGCAGACTGAATGTGTGCAAAAGGTTTTATTTAACTGCAGACTGTGGAAAGATCAGACCATGGCGAAGCTTGCGTTCTTTTTCTCTCTCGAGCTCGCTTGTTTACTTTCACTCCGGTCACATTCAGTCAGAGATCATATCGAAGAAGCTAGAAGGACGTTGCTCCTTCTTGCTGTCGATATTATTTCTCTTCAGCTTTCTCTTGAGAAATCTAGTCCTTTTTTTCATTTATGCTTCACTAATAAGTGCCAAAGAGCGGGTGTTCTTTATATTCTTGAATGTATTTATTTCTTACATTTTCTTTTCTTTTTTTTCTTTTTTTTTTTTTACATGTTGGGAAAACTGTTTCAGTTGGCCCTGATGTTTGCTTACACACACAAAATAAAAAGGATCTCCAGTCGAGTGATAGAAATTATTCATGTTCATGTAAGGCTACAAACTAACTGCAGTTATCTAAAAAAAATACTAAAAACTAAACTAAAGATGTTTTACTTGCAAAACTAAAAAGTGGAAATTCAAAATGAAAATCTGAGGAGGTTTTTTTTTGTTTTTTTTGTTTTTTTGAGTTGTAATAACTGTTCTGGACGTCTTTAACCTCGCTGTAACTTGAAGCTGCAGATGCTTCGTGTGTCATATATTTGGGACGTTTAGTGCAGGAGAGGTGAGATCAGGAGCATTGAATGGACAGGACGATCAAAAAAACCCCAATGCTATCTGCTTGACTGGCAGCTGATTGAAGCGGACACCTGTGTTGCTGTGTCATTTGTGTCTGCTACGTGTTGCAGGACATGTTGGAATGTTGTCGGACTCCATTTGCTTGGCTGAGGTTGTGATTTTACAAAAAAATAATTGAACACAAACAGTCGTGCCTGTGTCACAGCTGCAAATGCTTACTTGCATATTTTAGAAGCCATGCTTACAATTTGACCCTGATCTGGCCTCCATCTGACCTCAAAACAGTCGAAATTCAAGCATTTTTCCTAGCAACCAGGACGTTGGCGGTCTTGAGCCCTGCAGCAAAAAGCTTTAAGAATTTCCCTCCATTTTCTTTTTCTTCTCCCCTGCAGCATCCTATATTATATTGTTGGACATCTCAATTTAGGATCTCCTCTTCTTCCCTCACTTCCTAGGTCAACCAGCCCAAGTTCAACCAGCGGCGGATCAGCAGCGCCAAGTTCCTGGGCGAGCTCTACAACTACCGCATGGTGGAGTCGGCCGTCATTTTCCGCACCCTCTTCTCCTTCATCTCCTTCGGCGTGAATCAGGACGGCAGTCCCAGCCCTCTGGACCCCCCAGAGCATTTGTTCCGCATCCGCCTGGTCTGCACCCTGCTTGATACCTGCGGCCAATACTTCGATCGAGGCTCCAGCAAGAGGAAGTTAGACTGTTTCCTCATCTACTTCCAGGCACGTAACCTCCTAAAGTGCCTATACTTTATGTTCGGGAACCCTGATATTTTCTGTAAATCTACTGGGTATAATCACTGTGCCACTGTTTTGAGTTTGACAGACCTGTGAGGTCTGTTCAGGAGGTGTTCTGGTCAGGGGTGAAGTAAGTGAGATGTTGTTGTGTGTCTGCAGCGGTACATATGGTGGAAAAAGAGCCTGGACGTGTGGACCAAGGACCACCCGTTCCCCATCGATATCGACTACATGATCAGCGACACGCTGGAGCTGCTCAGGCCTAAGATGAGGCTCAGCAGTTCCCTGGAGGAGGCCATCAAGCAAGTCAGCGACCTGGAGAGAGAGGTGCTCGTCAAACTAGGTAGGAGGGTGACGCTAAGTAATCATCTTTAATGTGCGTGGAGCATGACGCCGTTGGTGTAGCAGCTGGTGTTGCCGGTTTGGTTGCTCTCCGTTGTCCTGGCAGAGCAGCATTCCCCAGTGTGTGGGAGGGCAAGCGAGCATGCTGTGTCACTCCTCTCTCTGCCTCTGCTTTGTCTGTCGAGCAGGTTTGAATTCATTGTTTAAAATGCCGAATACATGCATTCCCACTCATTACAGAGACTTCAGGAAGGATCTTTTAAAATCAATGACGACTGTTTCAGACTTCCTCTGGACCTCAGTTTAATCTAGCCTGATAACCTTGAGAGATCTGATCTCACCAAAGATGCATTTGTGTGCTGTTGATAAAACATGTGACATGCACTCATTTGTTTTGTTCATTTTGTCTGTTGAGTGTCTGAAATGTGACGATTAAGAGATTTTCTTTCAAGTGCTGTCTGTACACCTCTTCTAGCACTCTGATGTAATTCTTTGTTTTTATATTCATCAGGTCCCAATCAGCCCAAATAGCAAAGAGAAATTAAAAATGTATGCCATGAAAGAGTTCGGGTCTTAGGAGGTTAAGATTGACCACTGAGGTGTAAATAAGCTGCAACCCCTAACACCTCTTTCTCGAACCCCGAAACTACAATCTTTACGACACAGAATCTGAGCTCAGAGACAATACGAATATTCAGGAATGTAAAAACCAAAACACAATCAGGACGATGATATCTGGAGAGGAGGAAGAAGGAAGTGTTTGCGCAGCAGGTGTATCTGACTCTGCGGCCTGATAACAGCGCAGCAACGTGAGCTTTGTTTAACAGTTTCAAGGTGTTGACCTGGAATGTGCTGAGAAAAATGTAAACCACAGCTGCGCCCTCTGAGAGCAGGACACCCTCGCAGATCCTGTACTCAAGTAAAAGTACAGATACATGAGCTGTAAAGTACTCAGTTATTTAGAGTAAAAGTGGGGGGGGAAAGTAGTTCCTTGGAGTCGGATTCCTCCAAAGAGGCATTAATGGGAGAGAGATAAGGTTAACAGCTGCTTTGCTAATACATCCCCATCGGTGTGATTAGCAGCACAAGCCAGAAGTACCTCAAAACTGTATAAAAGTACATGTAATCAGTAGCTTTCCATCACTGTTGTGTTTATGTGTGTAAACCTTTATGCAGGTAGATAAGCAGTAAGCATGTGTTTGTGTGTGGGAATGTAGGAGAGGAGAGTGATTGATGAAGGCCCCTGAAGCTAAACAGTGGAGCTATTGTTACCTTTCATACTTCAACCAGGATCGGACATTCCTCAGTCCTTGAGTCACACAAGACCTGATCTTCCACTCCACGCCACTGCCAGACTTCATTTCTTCGCCGTTACCTTTTCTTGCATAATTATGCTCTGTGACGAGCTTCATAGACACAACAATTTTTCTCTGGAATATTTGTTCTATATATAACTGAGGGCTTTGTTTGAGTAAAGCTGCTCTCCCAGGCTGGGCTGGGCTCAGAGGCATTTATGATATAATTTCTCCTGATTGTTTTAGTTTTACGTGTCCTAAAGAGGAATCTTTCCACGTTTTCTTGTGCAGGTCTGGCCATGGAGAAGGACGGCCGCTCCAGTGCCATGAGCGAAGGGGAGGGTCTTGACGAGGAAGATGATGACGGGGACGATGATGAAGAGGGAGGCGCCGAGACCGAAGAGCAGTCAGGCAATGAAAGCGAAATGAACGAACAGGAAGAGGATGTGAGTGTTGACTCCCCCATTCTGGCGTTCTTCCTCAAACAAAATCCATCTTGCAACAGAACAAACTTACAGGAAATGCTAAATATTCAACCCTAGTCTAAAGTCTAAAGTTAACAGTGGCGTCTAGCATAGGGTGGTGGAGCCCAGTGCCCAGAAGTGAAACATCTGGTTTCAAAACTCCAAGATGGTGGTCAGGTACCCACCGCAGTATTCTCCTGGTCATTAGGTGAACTAGGATAATACCCCCACATCCAACACGGCCGCACACTCATGCACACCCGGCTGCAGATCAAAAAACCTGAGAGCTGCATGGCCAGCAAAAACAGAAATATAGCTATGACTGTTTTTTTTTGTTTTGTTTTGGGGTTTTTTTTCTCCAACAGGAAGGGTCAGAGAATGAAGAGGAGGAGAGGGAGGAAGAGGAAGAAGAGAACACGGATTACCTGACCGACTCCAACAAGGAGAACGAGACTGACGAGGAGAACAATGTAAGCGATGGGAAATGTCTGTGTATAAATCTAGATTTAATACATTTTGTTGGTTTAAAGATTTGTGCTTTTGCTGATGTTGATTTGCTGCCTGTGTGTGCAGGAGGTGACCATCCGTGGCGGCGGGCTGAAGCACGTGGCATGCGCTGAGGACGAGGACTTCATTCAGGCTCTGGACAAGATGATGCTGGAAAACCTGCAGGTATAGCGTCCTGCCGCCACACTGGCAATGAAGTACTTTTTGTGCTGCAAAAGGCTTTACTGACTTAAACGCACACACACACACACACACACACACACACACACACACACATGCACTCTGAATTTTTGATTGAATTCTAAAAACATCAAAGAGATGAGTGTAATCATAATAACGACTAAAAACGCGTGCACAGTTTCATAGCTACATGCAGCGTTTTTCTTTTAACAGCAGATTTGTAGCTTTTGGCCTTTATTACACTGTTTTTCTTTGTCTCTTTTATGTGAACATGCTCACAGCTAGTTTGAAACCCAGGTAGCCTTATGGCATTGGTAGCCATCTTGCTGATGTAAGCCAGATAATGATGGGATATTCTGGACATGATGAATTTGCTCAGTGAAAAGAAGCACTTTACAAACATAAGAAAACATAGAGTAGTACAGGTCTCCTCAGCTTTGATCCAGACCTCGCAGACTGACTCTTCACTGTGTGTTGTGTCACTGCAGCAGCGTAGTGGCGAGGCGGTGAAGGTGCACCAGCTGGATGTTGCCATTCCTCTGCAGCTGAAGAGTCAGCTGAAGAAGGGACAGCCATGCATTAGTGAGGGAGACTCGGACATCTCCGATACCATGCAGTTTGTCATGCTGACTCGCAAAGGCAATAAGCAGCAGGTAAGGTGGCATCTATGTGCCAAGCTATTGCACTTCTTTAAAAATCAGGCTGGTCACAGCAGTTTGTTGCAGGTGAAAAGTCTTTTTTTTAACCACATTTTGATACCGGGTTCATCTTCTACCCTTCTCGGCCAAAATAATCTTCTAAGGGCTTGTAACTCGATTAGTATGCTACAGTTATTTGGCCGATCTTCTGTGGAATGATCCTGCAGGGTACACTGAGTCCTGCACTTAAGGTTTCTAAAATATTCCACATTAACAGTAGAATTTACACGTAATGGCGATGAATAGTGGAGCGATCAGGTGTGAAAACTGTCTGCACTCTCGCTCCAGCAACTGCAGGTTACAGTAACGATCTCCTTTAGCTGCCACTCACAGAGTGCAGGACTGTAGCTCCTGTAGTTCACAAAAGCAGCCTATGTTTTTGTTAGCTCTGCTAATTTGTTCTCTGCAGGATCAACAATTTTAAAGTTCATCCTGGTTGTCCTTTAAGGAGATGGTTTGCATAAATGAATGCTTAATAATGTTGACTGTGTGTGTGTGTGTGTGTGTGTGTGTGTGTGTGTGTGTGTGTGTGTGTGTGTGTGTGTGTGTGTGTGTGTGTGTGTGTGCGCTTTATCTGAGCCAGTTTCAGTGTCTATCTATTCTAGGGAGGGCATTTCTGCAGGACCGTTGATGTTGCTTCTGTCTGAAGTTGATTCAGCAGCTTTATCATTCAGAGTCATGTTTGCACCCCTGAGGTGGATGTTGGTACACTAATGAGTCTCTTTTTGTTCCGTTTCTGGTCTTCATGTCCTTCTGAGGAAAATTTCCTGCTAAATGCCCCTCTGTGTTCTCTAACTGTGCCCATTATGTATGTAAGGCTTCCTGAGAGAAACAGTTTCAGCACTATAGATGGAAAAAACTGCGTGTATGTCAGCAGGCGTCCTAACACACATACAGAAACACATGTGTGTGTGCGTGCGTGTGTGTGTGTGTGTGCGTGCGTTAAGGCCAGCCGCTGCGTGGTGGAATGTGTGGTTTGAGGGCAGAGGCTGGTTGTTGTGCTGCTGGGTGTGTCCAGCACTTTGCCTGTGCACAGAGGTTTCATGCAGCGTTCAGCCTGCTTGAAAAACAGCTGCCAGAAACGCCAACGCACACAGGGCGTCTTTGTCGGTGTGTCTGAGAGATCTGTAGCTCTAGAAATCTCATGCTCAGCCAGTTGAGGGACTGATATCAGTTTTCAGAGAGTAAGAAATTCTGCTGTCAGTCAAACACTATTGTAACTTCACAAGATGAATCACTTTCTGGCCTAAAGAAAACCGCAGAGTACACCCTACAGAAAGACTGTCAGAAGCTTTCTTTCTGCACGCTTCTTCGAACCCTCTACCGTTTTCCATCTGTCTGAAGGTGAAGCTCTGCTTCAGTCGACCGGTCTTTCCTCGATTCTCTCATGCATCAGGAGAATCCCAGTGAATGGATTTTCATGATACAGTGTGAAGTTAAAATAATTTAAGTTGAGATCTGCCTGTATTCGCGACGTCTGGTGTGAATTCTAGTTTACATACACTTTGCATGTAGTCATGCTACACTGTAATTAATTAATTAATTAGTTAGTTTAAAAAAAAAAGTTTTTAAAAATGCTATGCTGTAATTACTAGAACCTGACTGAAATACTACTATACTTTATACTTTGAGTCCTGAAACAAACTTTCTCTTTGGGGACAATAAATTGCAAGTTGCCAACAGTACATTGACAGAGCTGAGGGGGGCTGAGCAGCGACGCCTACACAAAAAGACTGAGCTGATATGTCACTATCAACTTCTATCAGATACCGGATAGACATGGAGAGACATCTATCGGTATCTGATAGATGAATACTATTTAAAAAGCACAGGTGAGACCAGAGAAACACCCTTCAGCCAGGTTATTAGTGTTGATGTTGCGTAGTTTATCCACCAGAGGGCACTCTGCAACTTACAAGCTGATCCGAGCATAAATAATTAATCTACGATTTGAGACAAAATGATAACTTTAAACAATGCTGTTGAATTATCGGAATGTGAATTTATAAAAAAATGCCTTTGTCCAGCTAAACTGTCGTTCATTCTCCTGAACAGTATAAGATCCTGAACGTGCCGCTCTCCTCCCACTTGGCGGCGAATCACTTCAACCAGCAGCAGGCCGAGCAGGAGGAGCGCATGAGAATGAAAAAGCTCACTCTGGACATCAACGAGCGGCAGGAGCAGGAGGACTACCAGGGTAACCATGGAAACTGTTTGTTTATTGTTTGTTACCGCATCTGCCCAGGTTACACGAGTGGATCGGCTTCTGTTTCATATCTGATCTGTGAAAGCAAACGGTGACCTTTGACCTGAAATCAGGGTGTGTTGTTTTGCTTACCCAGTGAGTCCTTTGAAGTTCTTTCTCTGTGCAAGGTCACACTGACAAGAAAAAGCTGGTTCATTTCCACCTTAAATCTGCACAGATTATTATAGTTGTGTATTGTCGGGGGGCGTGGTTAAAAGGTGAGTGCATGAGTTTGATTCATTTTTTTTCAAGGTATTAGGTTTTTATTGGCTTCTAATAATTACTCTAGAAATGTAAGAGTCCTGATAAACCTTCACTTTCTGCTGCTGCCGCTTACCTCAGAGGAGCTTTAGTAGTAGGAGGTTTATGGGTTCAGACTGGGCCTTTGCAGGGGGGATGTTTTCAGTAGAGGCAACAAGTCTGTGGTTAAATATAATTTGGCTCTGAGTGAAACCTCTAAGGGAAATGACAACAAATCCATTTGTAGTGATTTAAAGTCAACAAGGACTAAAGAAGCTATGGAGACCAAACTAGGCTTTTTATTTATGCAGTAAATTTGTCATTTAAATGTGAAAGTCTGTGGGTTTGGCTAGTGGCCATCAGCGGAACTGCAGGTTTTGCTACTTGTTGGTTCCACATAGTTCAGTCCTAGACGTTGCTGATTTTATTCCACTAAGGTGCAGTGTATACATGTTAAATCTTCACCGTAGTCACATCGTTTTAAATCAACTTGAATGACAATGTTCTGTTGGTGAAACTGCAGGGCAACAAAAAAAACAAAAAACAAATGCCCCTCGCAGGTTGCAGGTAGGCTCAACACAGAAGCTTAAATTAAGCGTAAGGACACTGGACGTGCTTCCTGTTCATGTAAATGGTAAATGGCCTGTATTTGCATAGCGCTTTACTAGTCCCTAAGGACCCCAAAGCGCTTTACACATCCAGTCATCCACCCATTCACACACATGTATTCAGCAGCGGCCTGATAAAAGCCATAATAACTGCTAACACAGGACAAGATCAGTCATCCATGCTCTTAGTTTTTTTTATTAGTCATCAGTTTGTGTCTGCTTGTTTTTGGTTTTTGTCTCCTTGTTGTCATAAACTGTTGAAATGTGAAATATTTTTCATATCAGTTTTCTGACTGAACTTCCTTTTTCCTCTCCATGTCACAGAGATGATGCAGTCTTTGGCCCAGCGTCCGGCTCCAGCCAACACCAACCGGGAGCGCCGTCCCCGCTACCAGCACCCGAAAGGCGCTCCCAACGCTGACCTCATCTTCAAGACCGGAGGAAGGTGAGGCTCGGTCCCCAATCGGCGACAGTCTGGCTACAGGTTGTGTCAGTTTAGTGTTTGTTAAGTTCACCGTGCACTGAAAGCGCCTCGTTGGTGTCTCTTTGAACAGAGAGAAAAGAGCAAGAAATGAAAGTCAGGAGAAGCGAGACAGGCAGGAGAAGCAGGAGAGAAACCAAAGATATGAGTTGGAGTAGGCTAAAAGAGCCAGAGCTGCAGCAGTCCAAAGGCGAGGCTTTAGCAAGCAAAAAATCTCAGTATTGAGGACATCTTGTTCCTATTTTCACTGAATCTCATTTTTTAAGTGCAGACAGTTCAAGTAAGTTTATTTAGTTATTTTTTTTTCCCCCTTTAAAAATTGAAGTCTGCAAATAAAGATCACTTCCTGGTTACATGTTGACATCAACACCGCTTCGTGCATCTTTGTTGTATCTCTAAAACCAAAGCACAACACGAGACGTTATTATTATGACGGTATATCTGAGTGGCTTTAAAAAAAAAACCTATTATATTCTACTCCTCTTTATCTTTGCTCTATTTTGCAAATAGTCATTGATCATTGTTGGCCTCTCTCAGTTTTTATTACCACTGTTCATTTTAAAGCTTAGCTTTTATAACCAGTCAGTGCAGCAGTATGTTAATGACTAACCTCGTATTGTGGATGAATTTTAACAGTTGTTCTCCTGACTGAAGTTTGGTCTGTTTACAGCATCCTGCCATGCGATTGCATTTGTCCCTAACCATCAGGAACCCTCGCGTTAACTTTTTTCGAGTGGAAAAAACTTAGCGTTCATCCTCCGGCTTTACTGTGTTTATGTTATGCTAACCATAGCTCTGTAGCTAGCCACCACATACCATATCATTATATACCAGCTTATATACCATTAAAAGCTCTAAACAGCCTCTGTAGTCCACAGTTAGAGGCTAGCTGCTGCCGGTTGGTGGAGCTTTTAGGTGGTGGAGAACAAAAAACAAAGAAATCTTGGACTTAGAGCATAATGAAAAAATTTTTTTTTTCGGTGTCTGAAAAACAAATACATCCTGTTCTAATATTTTTGTCCCAATGCTAACAGCAAACAGTAGTTGTGTTCTAGAGACACACCAAACTCTATGTACAAAAACAGCACTTTTACTTTGTATAACACACAAATAGTCTGTCCACTACCTCAATCATTTAACTGATGTATGAAAAACCCCAAAGTCAAGAGTGGAATCCAGACATTAAAAAAGAAACTTGAGCAGGAAAAGCGTTTTTCATATATTTAAGGAGCAGGTTTGGTCATTTCAGTTTAGTTGTGAATGTTTATGTTTTTTTGGGTTTTTTTTGTTTGTTTGTTTTCAGTGATAGATTTAGAAGATGGTTTTAGTAAAATCAGTATAGAAAATAAACTTTTTGAAAGTAGCTGACGCTCAGTCTTGTAGATCAGGGGTCGGCAACCTTTCTGATGATGAGTGCCATCTAAAATTTCCTCAGAAGTCAATGTGCCATATGATTGCATTAGCAATAAATTTAATAACGCTCTATATGAACAGTTACACACTATATAGAACAACTTTATAGAATTATATTTGTTCGCAGATGTTGGCAGCTATCAGCGAATAGTTATCAGCTATTTTGAAACAAAAGACACTTTTTATCCATAACAAGAACTCCATAACAGCAAATGAACTGTACAATAGAAAATGCAAATGCTGTTTATGGTCTCCTCACAACAATACACCTAAACCTGGTTTATATCTGACCCAGACAGACTGCAGGTCATAACTTCTTACCTGAAGTTCAGTTCACACTCGGACCGGCGGCCGCCCCGACGGGGCCCCTCCTCCTGCCTCCCCTTCCCTCATCCACCTGCTGGCCTCTGTGGAAGCTCCGCCATAGCCACCACCAAACAACTGAGTTATTTTTACACATCGGCCAGCATCTGGCCAATCCACCACCTTTCATTGTTTATACCGTTACAAAAAAAAAAAAAATCATCGGCCCATAAAAACGAAAAATGTCCATCGGGCCACCGGGCAAATGCGCAATGGCCAGTCCAGCTATGGTCGTGCCATCGGTTAACCCTTCGCGTGCCAGCTGTGGCATGCATGCCCAGGGTTGCCGACCCCTGTTGTAGATATTTAAAACCTCGATAATCGAAACCTCAACGTTCAGATTTGTAATAACAAGCAAATACAAAAACCTCTTCTGTTATTTTGTCTTAGGTTTTCCAAGGTCAAAAAATTGTCTGAATTGGTTTGAAGTTTTTTTTTTTTGTTTTTTTTTTTCAAAGGTCTAGTTTTTATTTTAATTTTATTTAACAGAAATTTTTTTTTTCACAGTAGTTTTATTTTGAAGGGGTCAGGCTTTAGCTTTACTTTCAGCACCTCTGCAGTAAATGTCCTGCTCTGTCCTCCAGGAGACGCTGATGGGAGTCTGGGCCCAGGCTGAGCAAGCGAGGCAGAGAGAGAATGAACCAGCAAAAGAGAGAGAGAGCGCGCGCAAGAGGAAAACGAGAAGATCGGAAGGGAAACCGGTCGAAAACAAGGGAACGAGTTCTCCAGACACCCCCTGAAGCTGGGGACAGACCAAACCCCTGACATGAACACACACAGGAGAAGGAGAAGAAGAACTGACAGGGGGAGGGAATTGGGTCAGAGGTCAGGGGGTCAGACAGGTGGCTCTCTTTCTTTTTTGTCTGTTACCTGAGATGACAAAAAAACACAACTGTCTGAACCAGAGAACGAATTAGAAACAGCTGACCTGCAGACTGATGGCGAGATAGGCGGGGAGAGGCGAGATCGACTCACCTGCTGCCACCACTGCACCAGGCAGAGGAAAAAGTGACTCGTCTTTAGGAGTTCAAATCTGCGAGTGCACAACTTTTACACGAGACTAGCAAGGGATTTTTTTTTTTTTGATTGATTGATTTTTGACTCCATGAACAGCTCGGTCCAATTCTGTGCGAAGCAGCAAAAGACGAATGAGTTGGGTGTTCGTAAACTGACCAGTGATGCAGAGAAAGACGTGCTAATCGAACAGCGACCGATGGTGTGCAACGAGCTGATTTATAGCTTTGTGTCGCTTCTTAGTTTTACTTAAATAAAAATGAAACCGTGGACATGTCTCACAGGTATTTTTTTGATCAACAGTTACATTTTTAAAAGACGTATGTCACAGTTATTTTCTAGAGTTCATTACAGTTCATTTCTAATCATCACATAATTGTTATTGATTAGGTACTTACTCTCCTATACACTCTACAGATTATAGCAAGACCTTTAAAGGCGACCTATTAGTCCCATTTCCTGCTTCATGTAATTATTCTTGGATCCTCTCAGAGTAGCTTTGCGTGATTCACAGTTAAGTCAGCTGTCTTCTGATTGGCTGCCCCCCCCTAAGCCGGTGGGTGGGGCCTGTGCTTTTGGCTCAAAACTTGTAGAAACACTGACCTCATTATTAGAATTTTTTTGTCTTGTTTAATGTGAACACCAGACATTGGGACCGGAGATTTAAGATGGAGAATAAGAAGACGTTACAAAGGTCTCTATTCCTAAACGAAATACCTTAACACAACTGTCTTCATTTTTTTTTTCCAAAAATGTGCTATTTATTGACAGTGTGGACAGTTAACAGAGGATACCATTGTATCCACTGCTTGCTTCAGTGAGCAGTTATTCAGTGAGTATATCACAGAAAGTGTCCATCTGACGAATGACCACATTTTGAATTCATGATGTTAAAGTATTTTCTTCCAGATGTTAACCAATCAGAAGAAAGTGGGTTTTTAGGGATGCGGGAATCTTTAAAAAATCTGTCTCAGCCTAGTTTGGTGAAACTAACAAAAAGTGAAGATTAATGCTCAGAAATGGGTACAGACAGTTTAAAGTTATATTTATGTAGAGGCAGACACCCGTGTCCTCTTCGTTTTTGGTCTTAATGCTCAGCTTACTCATGCCCCCCCTGCAGACGTGACAGCAGTGTCAGGTCAGTGCTTTTGCTGCTCTGCTGAGAAATCTCCAGCTCTCGCACCGTCGAACACTTTTTGATCTCTGCTGCGTTCAGACTTGTCAGGATTGAGTGACCTGCTCAGTGGTGGACACCTGAGTGTACATATTCAGCAGTTCTTCCACTTCTACCCAGTTTGATGATGATGTTTTTTAAAGTTTGCTAACATCCAGCTTGCTTTGATTTGTGACTTGTGTGACGTGACAAAAGTTTTTCCAGGATAACCGTGTGCCTGAGAGTCTTCCTTAGTGATGACGTGACTATAATAGATAAATATAACTTGTTAAGCCTCTAGATATATAAATATATCCCCTGTATGCTGCTACATGAACCTTTTCTGCAGCAGCTCTGTGTCTTTGCTATAGTAAAGATTACCCATAACTAAAGTTTGTCCCTGTCCAAGCTGATATTCTTTCACAGCAAGGAAAAAGCAAGAAACAGCTGCCTGCTAAAGCTTTGTCTCAGCTCATGACAAATAAAATTTACCACAATAAAAGCACAAAGTCGTCTCTCTGAATGAGGTCAGTCGTGTGTTTGAGGCATGCGAGGGTGCGCCTGTTTGTTGAGGTCTAATTACAAGGCAGCGAGAGTGGGTATTTCCTCTTTTCCCGCCCACGCCCTCCTCTAAACATTACATATGTGGAGCGCTGGAAACCATGGCCGGATTAACCGGTTAAAGGGCCATGGGGTAATCCACCAACCTATACCTCTGGGGGTCAGGTGAGTTGGAGTTTGGAGGCCAGGTCAACACCTTTGGTGCTTTCTTTGAGTATAATAGGAGCCCACAGCCAGCTATTCCAGGATACGCTCTGAACAGGTCACCACTCTGTAACTCTGATACGAGTCAAACACATGTGGTGACATACGGTGGTCCACATTTTTCCACTTAGCTGTCAGTGATTTGTATTTCTCAGGTTTATTTTCTTGTTTGTGTTTGCAATAAAACTAGAAAACAGATGGATCATAGAAAGCCTCATTTTGATTATCACAACTGGGATTCAGTCTGATTCTGTTTCCAGAGTGGAGATGGAAATGTGATGTTTGGAGGCAGACAGGAATCAGTATGACTATTTGGCTGACCCAGGGCCAACAGACAACCTGGTGATGGCGTTTTCCAGTGAGCAGACTTTTCTTTCTCACAGTTTTCACATTAAATTAAACAACTGGATCTTTAAATTTGTCAGATTTCTTCTGACCTGTGCTGCAGGCGGACAGCAAGCAGGGAGAATCAAGAGGGGAAGTATTCATCTTAAAGGCTTAGTTACTTTTTTCAGTTACACAAGTGTCCATTTTAAAAAAAAAAAAGTCTGATCATCTGTTTCTTCGGTGCTTCCAGTGGTCCGGTGTTTGCAGAGGGAACAAACACCGGTTGTTTAGGGTTGTTTTCCTATGTGATGCGGTGCCGAGGTCACATCTGGGGCGGGCATAAATGTCGCGTTTGTTAATGTTCATTCAGCGCAACCTGACGGGAGAACGTGCACAATGTGAGCACCAATGTAATAAATGTGTTAAAGTTAAATATGAACACAGTGCCCACAGAGATGGGCGAGCATGCTCATTAAGAGAAACAATGGCAATAAAGGCAGAATATCAGTCATCTTGGGCACTGCCACTGACGCTGCATATACTCTCTCTCTCTCTCTCACACACGCACACACACACACACCCCTCAGGAATGAAAGCCTCTGTGTCAAAGGCTTATGTAAGGGTCTGCAGTCCAGACAGCTTCTTTAGTGTTGTTGCTGTTTAAAACACAAGCAGCCCAGTGTGAAATGTGGAAAATGGGTCAGAAAGTCCTTCCACAATAAAAACATGAACAGGGAGGGGCTCGAGGTGCTGCAATGCACTATAAAAAGGAGCAATCCAAAGTTTTTAGATGTAATACATCACCAGCTCTCTGATTGGCTGACCCTCACAATAGAAAGTTTTAAAACTACAGATAGGTGGGGCCTGTGTGTCTGAGATTACCATATTAGGGATATCCATCTCTGTGACGTCTTAAAGCTCCAAAACAGCAGGAGAGAAAAAAAGATTCACAGTGCTACAATGGTCAGTCCAGAGCTGAACCTGATTAAATGCTGTGGTGTGACCTTCAGAGATGTGCATAAACAAATCTTGCAAACCTCAATGACCTGAAGCAATGCTATAAAGAAGAAAGGGCAAATATTCCTCCACAGCTATGTGAGAGGCTGATAAAGTCATACATACAGTCACACATTTACTTCAAGTTATTGCTGCTAAAGAAGGCTCTGAATCATGGACGCTGCACAGTCCTGCAAATTAACATCTAAGGAAAGAAAACGAGGAGTTAAGCTCATGTTAACAACTTAAAAGCTGGAAAACTGTCAAGATTTCCTGCTCTAGTAGACATGCTGTACCAATACGGCTTCCATGTTGGCTACAAGTGCAAATGAGGTACCTTTGAGTCTTGTTCTATGGTTTCAAAGAGGCTGTGCAGCTTTGATGGGTAAAATCCTAAAAAAAAACAAAAAAAAAAAAAACTCTCAGCTGAAACTACCCAGTCATTAAACAGCTGCTTCTTTTTCACATTCCCCAGTTAATCAGGACAAAACAGACAAAACATGCAGACAGATGTAAGATTGTTCAGTTTAATGGGTGCAAATATTCGAGCAGATGGACTATGTACAGTTTATAATGTGGATATTTCAACAATCAGAAAGAACACCAGGCTGTTCAGTTATAGCAGCAACTTTCACATGGCCGCTCAGCTTCCCTTTAACCACACAAGAGGCACTTTTTATCCCTAATCTGTGCAGACGTGACCACTTCACAGGAACATTTCCTCATAAAGTAGCTCCATACTGCAGGTATGCACCATTAGATACTTCAACATGACTGTAGCTGAACTACAGAGAACCGGAGTCTGTAAACATAAGTTTATAAAAATATATACTTCAAAAGTTACTGTAGGTAAACTACAGAGGCCGGAGTCTTGATAAACACATACACACACACACACACACACACACACACACACACACACACACACACGCGCGCGCACACACGCACACAGAGTTAAATAACACATTTTCAAATGTCAGAAACAACATATCGAGGATGTATTTCTAGACTGTGTGGTTTTAGTGCTCGTGTTTTGTCCAATGCTATGTGCACACCCATCCCTAAAGAGCAGTTTTTAAAGTATTCCCTCTGTGTAGTAAAAAAGTAAAAGTCCTGCCCTCAAACCCAGACCACCAGTCTGTGGTTTGGTGTGGGAGGTTTGTTCATTGGAGTAAAAATATCCCCCTGCTCGGCTCGGCTCCTCATCTTCAAGGAAACAGCATCTTTTCTTTGTTAGTCCCATACATAAGATCCCTTTTTGCTCTTTAGTGCTGATTATATTAGAAGTTTTTTTTAAAAAAAGAAAAAGTGCTTTTAACTGGAAAAACAAATACACACTAACATACCACTGACTAGAAAAAATGTCCAAAGTCAGTAAAGAAAACCAGTGAAAACAAGAAAAAAGGCTCCCGTGTAACAGAGGTGATAAAGACTTCACAGTCTGAGAATCCAAGTTTTAAACAGAAAAAAAAATCCCAGTGAAAATCTATCCAACCTTAAATCCAAAGAGGCTTGAGAGCCTCCAGATTAAACTAATGCTTTTGGTAAAAAGGCTAAAAAACTCTGGACGTTCACAATCGGACTCGTGTCACAAACAAAGCTGAGACAGGAAGCTAAATAAATGTTTTTTTCCAAACTTTTTGGAGAGATTTAAAGCAGTTTAGCTCAGCTGCACTGTCTATCTGTAAATCTGTAAAAGTCTGTCTTTATCCACTCAATAGAGGGAGCTATAACGAAACAACCTCCACCAGCAGGTAAAAACTGAGGATAAATCCAGAAAACAAACAAGAGTTCATCAAGACTTTTTCAGCAACCCCAGTTTCCTCAGTGCCTCTCTGCGCGATTCATTCATCTCCCCTCGACCAGAAAACTGCACCGTGATGCCTTGGGGACGGAACATCGAGTTGGACCTTCGCCTGTTGTCTGCGGACAAGGACGTCGCAGGTTTCTGGGGAACAATGTGCCGAGGAGGTCTCGGGGCCGGTGTTGGGGCTGGAGGTTTGGAACTCCTTGCTGGGTTTTCTGAAGTGCGATATAAGCCGGTGACTGGGTTGAGGTTTCGGCTCCTTCCTCCGTAGCTGTTGTGCTCGGGCTGCAGCAGCTCTGATTTGTAGGGCAAGGTTTGACCCCTGTCCATGTGTGAGCTAAGGATGTCGGGAAGCTCGGTCCTGGAGCCAGATAGGGAACGGGGGGTCATGACTTTGCTCTTTCCCCCGTAGGTGTTGGGATCACTGGGGTTGGAGAGTGCAGAAGTGTGGGTTCTGGGTTCATGGCTTGTTGTTGAGGGTGCAGATTCACTCTTGGAACCAACAGAAGGGTGGACCACGATGGATTTTCCTCCGTAGCTGTTAAGTGCCAACGAGGTCACCTCAGATGGCTGCTGGGGGATGGATACTTTGTTTTCCACAGGAGGTGGATAGGAGCTGCTCTGTGCAACAGCTGGACGCGACAGGCTTGGTTGGGGGTTTCTGTCGTCATTGCTCCTAGAGGAAGATGTCCTCCGAACCTCAGGTTTCCTGTCAGCATGAATCAGGGTCTGAGGTGGGGTAGTGACATGGGCTTCGGGCGATTTGGGCCCAGTCTCAGTTGTTGTTGGATGATGAGCCTCCAGTGGTGTGGGACTGCTGCCTGCACCTGTAAGAGGAACCAGCGGGGTAATGTTAGGGGTGATTTGGACTGGCATATCCCCAGACATAGCTCGATTTCTGGTTAGGCCTAGCTTAGACAGGGCCTCCATTCTAGATTTGTCTGGTGTGGGGTCACTGAAGGAAATGCTGCGAGTAGGAACATTTCGAGGCTTCTTCCCTACAATGTGTAGAGAATCGTCCTGCAGCAGAGGTTGATTCATACCTAGGTTTGCCAGCATATGCGCCTGTTTCTCCTGGATGCTCACATTAGGTGGTGGCTGGTTTTGACGGTCCTTGCTGCCAACGATCATGTTGATGTTGTCAGGGTAGTGGGTAGGCTTGGCAGATGTAGGAGGACCCTGCTTCACTGGATGATCTGTGCTTGGCTTTTCATCCACGCTGAGGTGGTGGAGTGAAGGAAGGAAGTTAGCTGTTCCTCCGGACTGGTTCTCAGCTATCTTCTTGGCAATCAGCACGGGGGTGGGGACACTGCCTGCCGGGTGGTAGGGGGTGTTCGTCTGCCTGGACATGCCACTCGGGAGGGGAGGGTTGTACTCTGAAGGCAAGCTGTCCATCGGATTGTGCCTTGGCTTTGTCTCAAAGTGGCTTTCAGGGGGTGGCACCATAGTCTGAAAGCCTGGTAGAAACAAATTGAAGAAGTTTCAGTCACCGTGATTTAGTAGTTTAGAGATGTAATTTAATAATCTGCTTCATCTACATAAACAATTTTAAATATTGTAACTGACTACCCCGAACACAAACGCCAACTGCTGTACGCTACCTCGATGGTTGGGACTGAAGATCGGCTCTTTAGAGTGCACCGAATCTGCTTCCTTGTGGACCAAGTCAATAATATCGTGATCTTTGGGGTTGGTATCGTAGGGGTTGGCGCTCATAGCCACAGGTCTAGTGACCTCTTGAGTGGCGTTTTCAAAGGGCCTTGCTCGCACAAGCCTCCAGTCGTCCTCCTCTAAACTTGCCTCCAGCGAATCAATGGTTTTCTCAAAGAACTGGATGCAGTCCTGCTCCTCTTGACTCAGGTCTTGATCATCCTGTGAAGAGATATAAAACATTTCTGCTATGTCTTCTTTGTTCCTTAACATTTTTGCCTCAAAGGTTAAAGAGTCAGGTTACTGTGAATCACTGTAGCACACACAGAGAGAGGTTTCTCCACTATTTATAAAGGGAGGGGAAGATTCGAAGGTTGCCACTTAAGAGGGAGGCACTCTGGGTTTCTGATTTAAACACTTTACACACCATTTTTCTTGTTCTTGTTTGTTTTAGTGTGCAAAAATATTTGTGTACTTCCCGTATGTGAAAGTACATACAAAGTATGAACAAAGATTTTGACATTTTGAAACATTTTTAAATAGAACAAGCGAGTATTTGCTGAATCATCCTTTTTTATTCTTCATGATTCAGTGATAAATGTTATTGGTTCACCGTCACCTGACCTGTGCTTCTGTAAAAATGTATCTGCACCTCATGTGCTTGCAAGCGACTACACATAGATAAATGCAGGTAATGGTGTTGGCCACGTGCATGAGCTACGCCGTAGCCTTTACATAGATTCACTGCAGATCTATTTATGAAGTGTTACTCTAATAATGACGATAATTTACTAACTGGATTTCAGGATTTATTTAATATTACCTCAAACTAGTGACTGAGCTAGTAAAGCTATCAGGATATAATTTTACTGAGGTCAAAGGGCAAGAGAGCTGAGAGTCATTTTCCCACTGACTGCTATAACACTGGAACATTTGTACTGCCAGAGAAGTCGCCCCCTGCTGACCAATGAAAAGAATACATTGGCTGATTTTTTTTTCAGCAGTCATCTTGGCTTCATGGCAGAAATTGAGGAGGCGGGATTGCCAGACACCACCTGTCATTTTGTTAGTGCACTGTCTCCAAACCAAACATTACAGGTCTCACTACCATGTGTTAAACCTTCCTGTTCACTCTCGCTAATAATTCTGTCACACTTGTCTTCACCAATCCACTCGGCCTGCACTCTCTTCTTCACCTCTCCTGTGCACTGTCCGTTGCTGCGGATGATTGACTCTCGGGTATTTAAATTTATCCACCTTGTTCTTTCTGCCTGCCGCTCATGCACACACACACACATTCAGTATTGCTTTTATTCCTCTTCTCTGCAGAAAATACCTCCACTTTGTTTAGTTTGGCACTAGCACAGCAGCTCTTTTTCCATTTACTGTAAGTTCAAATCTAGGCATGTGTTCAGTTTTGAAGATATCAAAGTTGAATGTGTCTCTAAATATAAATTTTTATTTTTTTTTAAAAGGGCCTTAAAGCTGAGTTCTTTCCTGCAGCCAGCAGGCTGACTTTCATATGTGCTCTGCTCTAGTTTCCAAGAATCAGAAGAGTCAGAAAGGTGGATTATCCAAATATGCTCCCAGGTGTGCAACAATGGCAAAAAGGCTTGACTTGAGGGTTTCGCAGAATTTCTCAAACCTGCCTGTGACCTCACAGTCACTACATCTGCCCATTTTCCTGTTTATGACTGAAACATACTGAAAAAAGACTGATTATTGTTCTTAATGCAAAACAAGACAAAAAGGCCTGCTGTGGTGCTGCTTATGTCTCCTCATCACTGAGCTCCACATATATGGGTGCGAACGTTCCACGTATGACTCTCACACAGTAGGCATGTGTAGAGGGAACACAGACTTGTTTGTTCTTCCAGACTTCTTTTCCCACCCTGTTTCTGGCTCAGCTGGCCCTCCCTCTCTCTCCTGCTGGACGGCTCCCTCACCTCTTCCTCTTCACCTCCACATACTCAGAACCACCACAGCAGGGTATCCAGTGACAGCACTCAGTGGCCGCTGATTTTGCTGAGGTCTTTCTGTGGTCCTGATAGGATCGAGGCCACCTATTTAAACCAAACCACATGGCTTTAGGGGATCCCCTGACACAATGTGTAATGGACTTAAAAATAAATAGAGTTGGCCACGAAGAAGAAAAAAGCCTTGTTATGTGAACAAAGTGGTTCGTTATCATTTTAAATTACAGCTGGCAACTCTATGAAAGAGTCTAAACTCTATTTTCTTTCAAAGCTCTTCAATAAAACTGATTTTTGCACGTGTCACCCGTGACTTTCGCTGGTTCAAATGTTCAGTGTTTCTACAAACTTGACTTCGCAAAGAAAACTCAAACACAAAAAAATCTGAATTGAGACATCCTAATTACTGAACTGGGATTCATGACCCAGGACTTACACGTGAGTACCACTGCTCTGAAAAGTGGACAGCAGGACTTTTACACCTTATTTGTTCTCTGTGAAGGTAATGACCTTCAGGCTGCAGTTGAAATTTCAATATGGTGTTGCTGCTGAAATGAAAAGTGCCACGACCAGATTACCGAGACACCTGCAAAGACAAAGACACCTGCAGCAACACCCTCGTGAAACTAATCAGAGACAAACATGCAGATCTGCTGGTTTCAGCTGCCATGAAAGTCGTCCATTGTAGCGAAGCAGCTCAGGACCTAAAAAACTGCAGCTTAACCGGTTCGGCTGTGTCATGTGCTGATAATGAATCTCATCCCTGAGGCATGTGAAGGGATTAAGTTGTTAGGCAGGTGTAGCTTCCTAGCTTCTGAAATGACTGGCTGCGTTGTGTAAACATGACGTCGAGGCCTTATCCAGCGTGAAAATGCAGCTTGAACAATTGGGTGTTCACCTGATACGCAGACTCTGTTTGCTGTGGTTAATAGGACAAAAAGAACAGGACTGCTCTTTTCTCTGCCATGATGTGACCCGCTATTGACCACACAGGGGAATACTCGTGCAGGAGCCAATTAGCAGCTTTTTCTAAAGGCTGGTGGTCTTTTGTAGTTGAAAAATAGCTCCAAAATGACTGTTTTACCAACAGGAAGACTGATATTGCTGATTCCCTAAGAGAACGTTAGACATCTACATCTGTCCCTGTGCAGAGATAACAGCCAAGATCAGAGTGACCTCCAGTTTTATTTCAATTCAACTTGGCTGCAAAGCCATGCTCCTTTTGTTCCTCTGTTAGTTGTTCAGGGGCAAAATACTAAAAAAAAAAAAAAACCCAGACAGTAAGACCTCTTCTGGTTGAGCAGGTTACCCTTATGCTGAAGGCTGGCACAGGGGACTAAAACTGTTGTTTCATGTCACCAGGTTTTGACAGATTAAAAACTCTAATGGGACTTTCCCCCCTTCCCTGACTTCTCTTGTGGTAACAAAGTCATTACAATTGCTTTAATTAAAAAACCAAAAAAAAAAAACCCAAATCTGTTTAGTTTTAGCCTGTTTCCTGTGTCGGTTTGCTCAAAAGAATGTGTGCTAAATTACAGAGAAGCAACAAAAAACTCAGCTGTGAGTAAACCAGAGTGGTTTTTGAGTACTCACGCCTGGTCTGGAGCTCCCATTGACCTTGTAGTAGAGGTGAGATTTTTCCTGCAGACGGAAGTCCATGTCTGGTTCTGCTCTGTAGAATCATCTAATCTGCATCTGAACGAGAGTCTGCAGACACAGAGGAGAGCATGTCAGCTCAGGCTTTAGACTTCACTGAAGGCTCAGTGTCAAGCTGTTTTTTTTGCTCCTGGCTCCATGTGATATCAGGAGTATGAGCTGCAGCCAATCAGAATGAAGTTGGCTTAAAGGGGAGGAGCTAAAACAGCTGCTCTAGAATGAAAGAGTATTGATAGTGCAGTTGGCTTGACATAGATACATATCAAGGGTTGTGCTTTTTTTTTGGGTGGGTGGGGGTGGGGGGGTAAATGTTTGGATTTTTTGTGAAATATTGGACATGTTTACATATTTTGGCCTCAAACCAAGAAGGGAGGTTTTAAAATTACTCGCAACTTCTTAGGTGCTACTGCTGCTGTATAATCAATAAAAATATCTTTCAGCCACCTGGTTTTGTTATTACATGCAAGATTTCTACATCAAGTTTGTAGCAGATTTACATTTGGCCCAATAAAGAAGCAATAAAATGTAAGATTTAAAGACTGCGAGACAAAACTATATTAAGATGAATAAAGTATGCTTGCATTTGTAAATTTATTTGTAAAGCCCTCAGTTTACAGGTTACAGATTTTTTAAATAGTTGGCAGCAGTTGCAGAAAGCAGCAGTTTTCTTGTTGTAAGGTCATAAAGAGCTGGATTAATCTTCAACAGCATTAAAAACCTGTCGGATAAATGTACAGTGTTTCCCTCAGGAACGTAACGGAGCACAAGGGTAAATTTAGTCCACAGCACCTGATGGACCAGTTAACCGAGAGCAGGAAGCTGCAGAACAGGATCGCAGAGCCGAAACCAACGAGCTTCTCGGCCGACACATTCCTGCTTGATGCCGCGCTCATGACAAGAACAAAGAGAAATGCTGCTTGATGAGTTTGAAAAGACAGAAATGAGGAAGTGGCCGGAGGGCCAAGAAAAATCTAAGTATAGATGAGGCGGTCACAGTGAATGAATCTGGGTCTGAAACCAGCCCGGGTTCACATGGGTCCTCAGTCACAGCTCAGCAGGGCATTAGGTTTAGTACAAGCACAACACTTTGTTACCTGTCACACAGCTAAACCGGATCTGCAGGTGTGGAGATCAATTATGAACCAATTTATCTCCAAGTTGTGTAAAGAAAACCCCCAAATCAACATAACTCAGATTGAAAGTGTTCAATCGTGAGGCACAGGCTCATTCTGAATATCATTGTTGGGTTAACTGCCAAAAACCTTAGATAAAAAATTAAAAACACTGCAATGGTACTTCTGTTTAAGTCTTGACTACTTGAACCCAGACTGTTCTCTTTCCACCACTGTTAAGCTATTATTGTTATTTTATAAAGACTTCTACTTTCTTCTTCTTCTTCTTTTTTGATTAGATAAAATATGTATCCTTCTAATCTAGAATAATTTCACGGTCACAGTTAGGGAGCAGCTGGGTTGCTCTGGCTCAGGACTTGTAGGTGTTAAATGGTGAGTCAATGATGAAACACAGAGGAGTGTTACTGCACAGTTATGAATGAAACCAAGCCCAGGCAGTTACGCGCACTCATTCCTCTGTTATCAATATTAATATTTCTCCTGAGTCCATTCTTTTTAAGCATCTTTAGGTTTTCTTTGGTTTATTTACATTTCTCCATGATTATTGATAAATTGATGTAAACGACTATTTTTTTAATGTTTTTTTACACTGACATGCTGTAAATGATCTTTACTTTCAACATTTGAAATACAGCACATTTTTGATTACTCGTGAACTTAACTTTTCCTTTAAAGGATAACAAATAATACATACTTTTATGCACACATCCCTGCTCATGGAAATGATTATTAACAGTGAATCCTTTCAGTTTTCACGAGATCGTCACAAACTGATAAATCAGGCTTTACATGTGTCTCTCATTCTTATAGGAAAGTCTGTCCATATATTCTGAAGTGTTTTCAGTGTGTTGCATTTTAACCTTAAACATCTATCAGACCATCACTAAAAAATAAATTTGCCTTAGAAAACGTTCTTTTCCATTTTACACCTGGACAAAAAACAACCCCCCCCCCCCCCCCAAAAAAAAACAAAAACAAAAACTAAATGCGGTGAAATGCAGGAAAGTGAAACTTACCCATAAAATCCTCGCACTAATCATTCTGAAGTTCAAACCAGAAACTGGACAGATGACTTTCCTCCTTCACAGAGAAGGCAGCAACATCAGCCTCTAATCTGGCTGGAAACGATAGTCCGAGCTCCGTGTGCGTAATGACACCATTCGGCTCGTTACGCATTACTTAAAAACACGGGGTAAACTCCACCCCCAGAAGGGTGTGTGTGTGGTTTATTCAGGTGTGTGACACAGTGGAAATATATTACACACACACACATACACACCTCAGAGTATCATAGGGATGGGTTCAGAAGCAGTAGGACATGTGAGCTTTGTTTCGTTTCGTTTTGACATGTAACTGAACGCATCACATTCCTGTTATTCTTTTGGGACAATAGAAGAACAATAGAAACAGTTTACATCAAATATAGATCAGCCAGCTCCCTGAATCTGCATCTTTATATATCTATATCATATCTCCACATTACACAGTTACAGAGTGACATATTAACTGACTCCTCCGGAGAATGTGTCGCCGTTTTACACTAAAGAATCCAAATTGTGTGTAAAATACTTAAATTTAGCTCCACAGTCATAAAACGTAATATGACGTCACCGACGGGACTCGCTGTGCTGCTCACTGAGTAACTGTAACTTGCAGATTACTCAGGTTTTGAGTACCCTGATTCCCCCCCCCCCCCCAAACTTTATATAGACTGGCTGACAACAACACAAAAAGGAGCACTAAGAAAATAAACGGAAAAAAAATAAACTCAAACACAAAATGCCAGAGCTTTAAAATCGTTCTAACACACTCAATTATACAAGTATAATGTTTAAAAAGGTGATCGAGGCCTTTTAATTCTTATTGTCCATTATTGAGTAAATATTTTGCATTATATACAAAAGTAAACGGAGAACTTGAATTTATGAACCACTGTTTCCTATCGGTTCCACAAAAAGAACAATTTAAATTGATATCACCTTCAAGTCTCTGATGGTAGTGGTTAGTTGGATAGAACCTATGAAGCATTTTAAAAGAAACGTCCTTTATTGGTCATAAAGAGTTTTTGTGGTAAAAGCCAGACTTTGTGCCACCAGTTATTTTCCACAAAGCTGGACCAGTATGTTTGAGAAGAGGGCGAACATGTGCAGTCTCGAGGAAACAGGATCTAATAGAGAACAGCTCCAGAGACCCGCGGAAGCATTCTTCGCGTCTCCGTGTGCTGGAAGTGCGCACGCACAACAAAACATAGCGTGTCTTTAAACTTGGAAAAATGGGGCTTGTTTGCCCCCTGGTGGCTTTTAATTCTTCTTCACTGTTTATCACTGTTCACATGTTCACTTCACTGTTTATCTTCATCCTCACATACAGCCTCTCAGACTGGAATGAATTGAACATTTAAAGATTAAAACCACTGGAGACCTTAATCTCAAGGAATATACCACCTATTTGTTCATTTTACAAATTTAATCTCATACTCAGGGACCTTCAGGAAATGCTATCCCCATTCCCAGCTACAAATTATTATTATTATTATTATTATTATTATTATTATTAGTAGTAGTAGTAGTAGTAGTAGTAGTAGTACGTTCAATTTTGTTTATTACAACTTAAACTTAATAAACTTGGATTTGTCTCTGAATATTATCTCGCTCCTACTACATTTTTAAATTAATTAAAAATAATAATTACTGTGTGTTTATTTTATTTGATTATTCATTTTATGTTTTCACAACTTTAACATCGTAAATTGAACAACAATTTAACTATCGTAAAGCATTATTCCCCTCACTGAGCTATATTTTTATTTTATGATACATTTCATATATTGTGCCTTTAGTTGCATAAATCTGAATTTTTATTATCTCAGAATATTATTTCTCTGTCCAAGCACAATATTTTATTTATTTAATTATTATTATAATTATTTTATTTTACAACTTTTAGTTCACAAGTCCAGACTTTTTGAGCTACATATTAATTTGAATGCATTTTTCTTAGTCTTTATTTGTTTCCTCTTTCACGAGCTCTCTCTCTCTTTTCTTTTTTTTTTTTACAATTAAATTAAATGTAATGTCATTTTATTTGTTCATGGGCCTAATGCCGAGTAATGAATTCCTGCTCTCTGCACGGACTGCTCTGTGACGAACTGCTTGGTGGCTCTGTGGTTTCCCAGCGGACCGTGAACGTACCTTCCGTCAGTTGGAGCTCCGCTCTGCGTCAACAGCCGCTCCGGTGAGTGTCTCTCTGTTTGTTTGTCTGTTTTTCGGGCTGTTTCGGCACGTTACCGTGAGGCAGACTGACCGACTGGGCTGCTATGCACGCGGGGGTCCGGTGAGTACACCTTTAAGGCCTCGTTACGGTTTTTATTTTAATCCGTGAGTCGCTGAGTTAAGCGAACTTGCTCAGCACCGCTAGCTTAAGTGCTATATACAAAAAGCATCGATGCGCCCATTATCGGACAGCGTTTCTCTTCTCCCTCAGCATCACTCCGTCACTCACTCAGTTTTCTGAGTTTTAAAGCGAATCCGCAGTTTAATAAATCCGTGCATTCATCTGTTTTATGTAATGAATGAAATTAGCCAGCCCTGGCCAGGCTTAGAGCAGTGGCCGATAATGGAAGCAGGGTTTCCCTCTGCAAGCGATTCCCTGATGTTTACTGAATGAGAAAGACGGATGTGTTTGGGTTTTTGGTTTTTTAGTAGTTCTCTTCTTGTCATGTGCTTTATTTCCGTGTTTTTAACACACCTGTGCCCACACTCACCCTCTTACTAATGTCAAGTAATTGGCCAGCAAACGTTAGCTGCTCAGCTAATCCTTAGCCCGATGTAGCAGCGAAACCCGAAGCTCCGCGCAAAGACGCCGCTGTCATGCATCTTTCAGACGGCGTCAGGTGACAGTCCTTAGCTCTCTAACTTAAGCCACCGCAGGTGCTCACGTATTAATGCATTAGCATGATAGGTAACATCACGTAACGTGCTATGCGCGGCTAATCCAGTGCTAGTTGTCCACAAGGCACCACCTGAGAGCAGGAGTACCTTACCTGGAAGAGTGACCTCAAGCGTACAGGTGACACTGTAAGCGGGGTGCAGGGAGAGCTGGAGGTCGGGTAAATGAGCAGAGACGCTGTTGCAGGTGTAAACTCAGGTGACATTTGTGCACATGCTGCACAAATATCACTGAGCTTGGTATCAGGTTTCTCTGAAGTACTACAGTGTGTCAGGACCACTGAAGGTAAGAAGAGGAAACCCCAGGGCTCAGAAAAATAAAAACCTGGCAGATTAATGAGAAAAAACAGTACAAATAAAGAAGAAAACACCTGCCACTTTTATGGCAAGAGATGAGGAAAATTATCAGGAAAAGCTGGCAAATTTTCAAAGAAAAAATGGTACATCTAGGTAGGGCTGCTCAATTAATCGAATTTTAATCACGATTACGATCTGGGCTTTCAAC